>NC_137828.1:34026346-34031346 GCF_963921795.1 Nannobrachium achirus | reverse complement strand
TTTGTGTTTGTTGGCGCACAGATTAAGCAGAGAAACACACACATGCACGCGCGCACGCACGCACGCACGCACGCACGCACGCACGCACGCACGCACGCACGCACGCACGCACGCACGCACGCACACACACACACACGCACACACACACACACACACACACACGCACACACACACACACACACACACACACACACAGACAGAGAGAGGCACACATACAAATAACCTAAATCCTTGGCTAGTCACATTATACTCCTGGGAAAGATGAGCTGGCTGTTATGAGCAGAACTAATATTACTATGCAGCACTGCTTGCTGTACTGTACCTCTCGTCATAATGGCTTTTTATTCCTCCATGCAACGTCCTGCCAAGGTTTTTACTGTTCTGTACGTTAGTACCAGTGGTTCTGATATGAGTATAAACAATACAGATTTATGTTATTATCGTCCTCTGTGTCTGGCCTTATGATGTTTGGACTTCCCTCACATGTGAAGATAAACAGCCAGGGAGGTGGGACGGAGCTGCCTTGGCTGAAGCAGAGTGGCTTTGTATCCCACACTGCTTATGGCTTCTGCAGGCTTGGCTGGCCTTGGCTGGGTCACAGCAGTAAATGTGCAGACACAGCAGTGGAGGAGAGGTTTTTAGGGAGTTTATATATGGACGTTTAGGGTATTATTTGATCATTTATTTAATGTTTGATTGATGATCTTTTTTGTTTCCTTTTCTAGAGGTGAAGACACGGGTGCTCTTGGTCTTACTTCAGTATACAGGTTGGTCCTATACTCTCATATGACTGTACTATACAAACAGATAACATAAACACAAGGATGAGGAAAAATACAAGGAATAAGGAATAGGTTACCTATTTAAAGGACAACTTAGTTTTCTTGCAACAAGGGATCATATTTTAGATTGTAATTAGAGAAAAGAAAAGATGAGTTTTAAAATGTTTTCATTTACTGCTTTCTATTGTTTTAGCGATTTCAGTATTTTGATTTCAGTGGGTGGAGGCATGCGTACAAGTGGCTAAATATGTCTTTTTAGACACAATAACCCGGCAATTTCTTTGTTACTATTTACATTAGCCCCCATAAGTCGCATCTGCCCATGAAAGTTTGCGGTGCATCTCGGGAATGGGCTTATATATCTAAAAATACATATTTAGCGTTAAAATCACTAAAACGATAGAAAGAAGTAAATGAAAACATTTTAACACTCATCTTTTCTTTTCTCTAATGACTATCTAAAATATGAACCCTTAAAAAAACAAAGTTGTCCTTTAACCACATACACCCTAGCATCCATGTTCCGGGCATGGCATAATAGGTTAAGATTTCGCAAAACATTGGCAGAACATAGCATATCTACAACACAGATGCTATCTTTTTAAATTTAAAGGATTTAATGTAGAAGGGAAAATAGAGGAGACCAAGTAGACCCCAAAGGGTTTAATTATATTATTATTTTGTAATTATAATATTAACAATCAGGTATAATTAAATCAAAAGTGCAAGCTGTGCAGGATCCCCTTCTTGGTGCCAACATACTGTAGGTAGCTAGTAGTCAGTATACAGAGACAGAAATAGCAACTTCAAAGCAGATATGCTAACTCTTATGAGCTCAACAACTACTCTGAATCATAAACTAACATTGTGTCTTATCCGTATTATATTTAGCTCCTGGCAATAACACCGTGACCACAGTCAGACACAAACTCCTCTCAGAATTATGCTGATGAGAACAGGCCTCAGGCGTCCATTTTCTAACCGCTTAAGAAAAACAGTCTAATAATAACCTCACAGAAAAACTCAATACTCAATAGAGGGAATGGCTTATAATGTCATAAGAATCTGCGCCCACTAAATGCTGGCACATTATGAATTCCTGAGGGGTTTGTGAGATCATTCGGAAAACTGCAAAACTTCTTTGGTGCCATCGAGGACGGGAGGTGGGGGAGGGGAGTTCATTTTTCAGGAAATTATGGCAGCCAATTATTTCTCCGCTCAGGCACACCTGTCATGTGCTCTCATGTACTTCTGATAGAATATTTAATATCCTGGGGAGGATCATAACATTGACTGAGGCTATTAATTACTATCTTTAAAGCTACGGAAAATTGCCCCCTTGAATAAACCGACCCAGATAAGTCAGCTTAGTTATCAAACCACCAACTAATGCCACCTAATTTCTTTCAATCCTCTACCTCCCAACCTTTTTTCCTGTCATTTCACCCGTCTAGTCAGCTATCCACTTACTTTTATATAGAGCTTCAAATCACACTGTATATTACCACTCCCGTTACATTATCGTACATCATAACCCTTTATATTTTTTATATTAACCTTCAATGCTATGTCTCTCGTCTTCTTTTGACCCAAACTGCCTCTCTCTCTCCCTCACATCTCACATTCTGTTTTGCCCCAGACTCAGAGATCCAGTTACGTCGTGACATGGTGTTCTGTCAGTCATTGGTGGCGGCAGTGTGTGCTTTCTCACAACACCTCCTGGCTGTGCTCAACCAGGTAAAACAATGCTCTCTACATGAATAACACGCATTGCAATCCTCAGGGTTCTTTTTGAGCGGGCTCATAACAACAGGTGTGATTTCTTTACTCTGAGAAGGCAAAACAAATGGAGCAGTGCCTTTCATTTCATCAAGTGTCCAGCGAAGCTTGGCCAATGAGCCAAATGTGTGATGGACATACAGTACATATACATCCAGATGTGTGATGGACATACAGTACATATACATCCAGATGTGTGATGGACATACAGTACATATACATCCAGATGTGTGATGGACATACAGTACATATACATCCAGATGTGGGATGGACATACAGTACATATACATCCAGATGTGTGATGGACATACAGTACATATACATCCAGATGTGGGATGGACATACAGTACATATACATCCAGATGTGGGATGGACATACAGTACATATACATCCAGATGTGGGATGGACATACAGTACATATACATCCAGATGTGGGATGGACATACAGTACATATACATCCAGATGTGGGATGGACATACAGTACATATACATCCAGATGTGGGATGGACATACAGTACATATACATCCAGATGTGGGATGGACATACAGTACATATACATCCAGATGTGTGATGGACATACAGTACATATACATCCAGATGTGGGATGGACATACAGTACATATACATCCAGATGTGTGATGGACATACAGTACATATACATCCAGATGTGTGATGGACATACAGTACATATACATCCAGATGTGTGATGGACATACAGTACATATACATCCAGATGTGTGATGGACATACAGTACATATACATCCAGATGTGGGATGGACATACAGTACATATACATCCAGATGTGTGATGGACATACAGTACATATACATCCAGATGTGGGATGGACATACAGTACATATACATCCAGATGTGTGATGGACATACAGTACATATACATCCAGATGTGTGATGGACATACAGATATACATCCAGATGTGGGATGGACATACAGTACACGCATCCAGATGTGGGATGGACATACAGTACATATACATCCAGATGTGTGATGGACATACAGTACATATACATCCAGATGTGTGATGGACAGATGTGTGATGGACATACAGTACATATACATCCAGATGTGCCGGTTCAACTCTTCAGTATTTACTGCTCTTTTCCTGAGAATTTCCTGCGAATGCATTTTTTTCACACGTTTCTTTCCCTGTTTTGCTTTTCTAATTTTTATGGAGAACAGAGCTTATTTTTGCAGAAACTAGCAAAAATAGCTGATCTACAATCTACATTTTCTGCAAATCCCCTGGAAATCTACTGGATTGCCAATGGCAGGACGTGTGAAGTTTTGAAATGGCACATATGTACATACATACATACATACATACATACATACATACATACATACATACATACATACATACATACATACATACATACATACATACATACATACATACATACATACCGGTATATACCGGTACATCCATCCATACATCCATACATACATACATACATACATACATACATACATACATACATACCGGTATATACCGGTACATACATACATACATACATACATACATACATACATACATACATACCGGTATATACATACATACATACATACATACATACATACATACATACATACATACATACCGGTATACATACATACATACATACATACCGGTATACATACATACATACATACATACCAGTATATACATACCAGTACATACATACATACATCCATACATACATACATACATACATACATACATACATACATACATACATACATACCAGAGGTTGCGCTAGGATTTTTAACAGCCGGTCATCGTGACCGGCATGATTAAAATTTATCGGACATCTGATAAAAATACCGGACATAATAATTTGAATGCATGGATGACAAGCAGGTGCAAAAACATAGCCAATAACAACAGTTTAAGTCCTGCTGTATAGTTGGGACTGAACTAATTGAAGTAGGCTGTACAAAAAACATACAGCTTCCGAAGCTGTATGTTTTGATGATGATCGATCATCTTGCATAAGGAAATTGATTATATTGGACTACTCACGCAGGCTGTGTGTTTGCACAGATACTGCATGGTTTCATAACAAGTTGTTTCTGTTCTGCATCATATTTCAGGCCAACACATAATAATGTACAGAATAATGAGAAATAGTCTGAAAGTGGGGTCTGCGCAATGTTTCATAGGTTGATAGATTAATCTGTCCAGAAAGGAATCAATTATAGACTACTCACTAGTATGGTCGAGTGGTCACGATCATCCTGCATCTCTGTTATGCAACTTTGGGAAGGTTGAAAAGGCTTTGGTGGTGATCTTGTACAGTTTCCATAACATCTCCTCATAAAGAACTTCAATCGAGTGTATAAAGTTTGTTTTATGTAGTTGTCCTGCGTGCCTTCAATAATTCCCATGGGTTCACAGTGCGCATTGCAAAATGACGCT
>NC_137828.1:33921346-34018846 GCF_963921795.1 Nannobrachium achirus | reverse complement strand
TATGATGTAATTTTGTAGTTGAACCGGACCTTTCAGACGAAAAGTTCGGTGGTCGGTGACAGTATGGACAGGCCTTTAAGTTAAAGGTAAAACCACTCATTTTCAATATTGAACTATATCATTAATATCATTTTGAGTTGTTATGTGGAAATAAGAAAATAGTCCACTTTTTAATTTTGACCGAGTAACAGACATTAGAAGACAATGCCTTATTCAGAGTTATGTGGTTATATTTAGCCTAAAATACTAAGACTAAAAGACTAAGGCTAATCCCAAAAGACTAAGACTAAAATGTTTCGATATTAGACTAGACAAAAACAATTTCAGAAGACTAAAACAAGATTAAGACTAAATGGTGTGTTATTCAAAAGACTAAGACTAAATCAAAATGTGCTGACAAAATGAACACTGCAGCAGGGACACAGCCCTGCGTGGGCCTTGAAAAAATGACATGAGACATGAGACTCCACTATAGCCAAGAAGAGACAGACATGGACCACCCGTTAATCATGTCATGGTCCACTAGTGTTCCATGGACCACAAGTTTAGAAACAAGTTGTATCTGACAGCAGTTGTTACTGGGACTGGTAAGTAGGAGGTCAAGAACTTCCACAGAAAAGCTGTGTGTAATCTCAAGAAGGAGGAGTGATAATAGATTGCCTCAGTTATCATTATTAGGAATTGTGCCCATGTAATAAGGTGTGTCTGCTCACTCATATGTAAGTTACAAAACAGTTTGTCAGGCTGGATAAAAAAAAAAAAAAATGCTCATTATGTAAGAACGTGTCCATGAGCAATTGGTTGAGAAATTGGTCTTATAAAGGGTTATGTGTATTTTAGTTCTAATAACTATTATCATACTGTACATCAGGGTTCCCCAATTAGTTTTCCCCAAGGGCCGAATTATGTCTAGGGTACCAAGCCGAGGGCCACAACATTGCAGGGGAGACGGCGGCGTTTCCGCTACTCCAGCGACTGCGACAGTTCAGATATCGTCGTTGTTGGGTGAAAATCTTGTATGTCCAAAACCATTCGTTTTGCATTTATCATTTTAAAAATTATTTAAACTAGTGAAAACAGCCGCCGCGAGGCGTTGTGTGCTTGTAGATCTGCTGTTTTCACTACTTTTGTGCGACGGCCTTGGATGATTTGCGAAAGAACGTACAAATTTGGAGATACGAGATTTCCAGCCGACAATGACGATATACTAGTGTTGTTGCTGCTCTTATACCACCATTATTACTGGGGTTGGTGTGGGCCAGACAGTAGCCCCCCGCGGGCCGCAAATGGCCTGCGGGCCTCCTATTGGGGAACCCTGCTGTACATGGCTATTAGCGGATTTAATGCATTATAGACATGTCACGCATAGCAAACGTTACCGTCCTGGGTTCACAGTCAGTTGAAAACCCCTGACCTACTGTACAATTAAGCACAGCGCGTCATGAGCTGCCCCATCTTACTGTTAAAACTCTCCAGAGGTACTCCTGTACTCCTGTGGCATTTTACAAACTGGAATAGTATCTCATATTATTTGAGTGAAATAGAAATAAACGAATTTCCTAGTTTCCTAGCTTTCCTTTTTATTTACACACACACACACACACACACACACACACACGCACGCACGCACACACACACACACACACACACACACACACACACACACACACACACACACACCCCTACCTGTATATGGTTTCAGCCACCCCAACTTTCAGCACATGTTCCAGTAGGGGAGGAGAACTTTTGAACTTTATTTAGATTTTAGTTTTGATGTGATAATACTTCATACATACTACATTGGTAAATACATTTCTTGGTAAGGATTTCCCCCCCTAATTTGTATAATATTTCCTGACTATCACGTGGCAGCCCTGTTTTAACTTTTAACTATTTTCTTTTCTTCTCCACAGTACCTCCCAGTAATAATGAATTTATGTCTTATTGGTTTCAAAATAAATCACCTGAAAGCTTTAAAAAAAGGTTAATTATAACTGAAATATATAATATGGGACCAATAGCAATACTGGACCAATACTAATACATGCTTATAACCAATGCTTTAACATAATTGTATCACTTGACTATGATTTATATATGCTAATTAGATTCCTGGATCACCAAAACATGGGGTTAGACATCAAAATGATTTGTCTATGATGAATAATAAAGGAGTAATGGTCTTTTAACTCATTTGTAGCCAATCCCGAGAATACTCGTGAAAAATACTCGAGTATTTAGAGTGCCGATACTCGCGAAAAGTACTATATTACTGTAACACCGGTTCTCCTACCCTGTAGCTGCGCGGAAGGTCCTGGCACGATCGCCCTCGCCGATTCATCATCATCACGGATCCACGTGCACAAAATAGTAATCCCATAACATGGAGGCAGACGGGGAATCTCATCTTTAATGTCCATTATCTCCAAACAACACTTTTAAAGGGGAGGATGGCAGTAGATTCTCGCTACATAACATAATAACAAAGGGATCGATCGGCCATTTTAGAAAGCACATGGTGTGACGACCGCTTCCGTTGTATGACGTCATGACGTCAAACCGGAAGTGTTTACGCAATGGCCTTCTGGCCTTCAAAATAAGAGAACGGTGGCGGATGAAGGCTGCGAGCGGCACGCTGGACATTTTAATCTGTTAATTTCTGGAGTTTAAAATGAGTTAAGGAACTAGCGGCGGCCATTTTGAAAATGAGAATTTCTAGTGGTCAGATTTTGGTAAACTTTTAAGTACAACTATACTCCAATAAACCACTGTGAAACCTTTTGTTGCAATTTGTTTTGGGTCAACCTATATCTTCACCCACCTAATAATATAAACTATTAAAAAAAAAAAAACTATGAAAAAGTCCACCATAGTGTTATAAGAGTAAAAATAGCAGATCTACAGGCTCCCAACGCGTTGAGATATGATGATATTCCTGTGCTTGTAGATTGGCTATTTTGTTTTATTTTTTTAAGAAACTGTTTTGGACACATATGGTTCTGTATCATTCAGTATATCAGCCAGTTTGAGATCGTGGGAGCGAGCATAGACCATATTCACATGGTGGCCATCTTGCTATTAAGTCAATGAAGTTGCCACCCTATAGGTGCAGTTTTCAATGCAAATTTCAAACATGGCCGCCAGGTGAATATGGTCAATTGAACTGGCTTGCAGCGAGATGCGCTGCGGTCTGGGGGCAGACCGCCCTGTCTTTGATGCAAAATATGACAGGGCTCACGTGGGTAACACTACGTTTTAATCGTAATTAACAAGACTATTTCACAGAAATGTTAACAGAACACACAGCACTACAGGGGAATTATGTGAAATTATTAACTGTTTTAAATCTGCTGGCCCTGGCGGTTTTAAAAGTACCTCCGGGCCACCGGGCCATTTATAATGTCGACCCCTGGATTAGGTCACGTATTGTAAGACCTTACAAGACCATACAACATGGTCGCATATTCCGTCCAGTCACCAATTACACACACACACACACACACACACACACACACACACACACACACACACACACACACACACACACACGCACGCACACACACACACACACACACACACACACACACACACGCAGCAGCAGATGTGGTTGTTTGTGGCTGAGGATGTCGAGGCGGATGTTTGAAAAGGAAGCACACACATGCATGCCTCCACATACACTCGTCGGCCACGCACGTACAGTACAGTGTACAGTACACGCACGCCCGTAAACAGACACATTGCAGGCAAAGAAAAACATGCCCAAAACAGGCACAAACATTCTCTGGACTTGCTGACAGATCTTCACAGGCACCGACACTGTACACAGATGACGAGCATCCATGTGTAGTTGTCACGCGCGTAAACACAAGCAAGGGCCTCAGTGTTTGCGTGCATATTGCTAAATGGGGGAGATGAACATGGGCATGACACTTATGGACTTACTGTGCTATTTTGTATCTTTACAGACTGATGAGCAAGCTATGTTGGAGGACACTGAGGTGGCCTTGATTGACCTGGAGAAGGTCACTTTCTACTTCCGTCAGTTTGAAGGGGAGCCTCTGGTGGCAAGTATGTACACTACAGCACAACAAGCTGATTCATCTGTCTGCTAACCAAAGGTGTCTTCATACAGGATCTTAAATATTGTCTCCTCTCCTCCCCTCCTCCTATTGTCTGTGCCCAGACATGCCCATCTCATACCAGGTGGAGGGCACTCGGCAGGCCCTGAAGGTTTGCTTCTACCTGGAGAGCTTCTACTTCTCCCAGCTGCCTCAGCGGCTGAAGAACGGAGGTGGCTTCAAAATCTACCCGGTGCTCTTCACCCAAGGTACAGTGAAGAGGATTGACTTTATGAAGGCCGCTGAAATGAAAGGGGCTTAAACTCAGACTGACCCCCCCCTCTCTCTCTCTCTCTCTCTCTCTCTCTCTCTCTCTCCCCCAGCCCTGGAGAGTATGGAGGGGTACTATTATCGGGACAATGTGTCAGTGGAGGAGTATCAGGCTCAGATCAATGCCGCCTCGCTGGAAAAGGTCAAGCAGTACTACAAGAGACTGAGGTATGGCATACTGTGCATACTGTACCGCACACACATGCAAACAGCCAAACGCTATACTGTACATTCTCTTTGGTGTGGTTTCAGGGAGACAAGCAGATGCTCCTTGCTTATTTGATGAATTGACCCAGGCACACCTGCTATGATGAAGGAGAAACAGCTAGTGATCCAATGTATTTTTATTTACATTAAAGAGGAAACGCCCATCCTGCTGCCTTGGGTTTAGAACACGCTGCAGGGCCGCCAGGGACAAGCTGGCCATTGGGAAAAGCGGGACAACTCCCGAACGGCCGGTTCATTCCCGGCCCGGTCATTAGGAAAAAAATCAAACCTCGGTTCGAAGTGGAGCGGTGAATCTGAGCAGCTATACCGTGTGTGTGTGTGTGTGTGTGTGTGTGTGTGTGTGTGTGTGTGTGTGTGTGTGTGTGTGTGTGTGTGTGTGTGTGTGTGTGTGTGTGTGTGTGTGTGTGTGTGTGTGTGTGTGTGTGTGTGTGTGTGTGTGTGTGTGCGCCTGCACAACAGCGCCCCTCCTTTAACTTGTGTGGCCACTTAAGGTATTGCCAGGCTACAGACATAGCCAGCCACATAGCCACATAGCCAGCCACAGACATACCTGTCTATTGGGAGCGCTTTCACCGCTCCAAAAATCTAAATAAAATGTCGGCCTTCGTTCCATTTTGGGGGCTGGGCTGCCAACAAAGTAAATCGTCACTGTCGGGCAGAAACCTCGTATCTCTTTCGCAAAGCAAAGCCCTGCTTCACCATACAAGGCTGTTGCACAAAAGTAGTGAAAACAGCAGATCTACAAGCACACAACGCCTCGCACCGCGAGGCGTTGTGTGCTTGTAGATCGGCTGTTTTCACTAGTTTAAATCATTTTTAAAATGATAAATACAAAACAAACGGTTTTGGACATACAAGGTTTCCACCTGACAATGACGAAATATAACTCATGTACAGTAATTGGCCCACTGGCTTGTCACGTCATGATCTGAAACGTCAAATCTTTAGTAGCAGCAGCGCTATAGTAGAGAGATCTCTCTCTCTATAGCGCGCAATGAGGGCCTCTCCAACTATTTTTCCCGGGCTGAATCAGGGGCCCAGCACGTCCCTGAGGGCCGCAGAGTGATTGGCTAAAAGGGACACAGCGGGAGTGTTTGATGATCGAGAGAGAGAGAGCGTGCAGCAAGGTGGCACAGTGACTGGTAGTGAGGGAAGAAGTACTCAAATGTTTTACTTACGTGAAAGTATCAATACCATGACGTAGAAATACTCTCCTAAGTAAAAGTCCAGTATTCAAAATGTACTAGAAAATACAAAGATATTAGCATAAAAATATACTTAAAGTACCAAAAGTAAGTATTATGCAGACTATTCCATTTCACAAGTTTTCAAAATGTATCCACAAGTTTCCACGGGAGTTTACTGGAGACTATCAGGACCAAACTTCCGGGTTTAACAGCAGACATACAAGCTCACGTCGCGTCGCAGATGCAACCCGTTGTGAGCTTGTAAATCGGCGGCGGAACCTCGGTGCAGACGTTTGCGCAATGCACTATGGGGCGTAGGAAACTCGTGGATAAGAATCTTATAAATGGCAGATCTAGCGCATCGTGAGCGTGTAGCCAAAGTATATGGGCTGAAGTGGCGAATGTCATTTTTGTAATAATTGAAAATCTACAAATCTTCAAATAACGGTAGTGGAGTAAAATATTTGCCTCTGAGATGTTGTGAAGTAGAAGTAAAAGATCGGAAATACTCCAGTAAAGTAAAAAATACTTGCACTTATACTTACGTAGTTACTTTCCACTACTGGTGATTTGGTGAGAGTGGCGCAGCACGCCGTGGGGGGGGGGGGGGGGGGGGTCTGATGAAGTGTTTCAGCGGGAGCTGTCACTTCACGCCCCATTGGTTTGACACTCACCTGCGACGCCTCCCTGATTGGCCAGGCGACTCGGGCGAGGCTGACCTAATGAGGTGGAAATAGAAATTGGAGAGCTGCGCGTTCCCTCATGCCCACAGCTGTCGAATCAATGAGAGGATGATGGAGTCATACGTCGCCTACAATATGCCTGAATATTAACATTTGCTGTTAAACAGAAAGCACAGCGGCGCTCATTTTTAGAGCCGGACCCACGTTTAAACTGTCTCTTATAGGAAGCGAAGGCATAGCAGAAACTACATGATTTTACTTATTGTGTTTGCTGGTGGGAAGTTTGCATGAGACCATTCTGAGAAAGTAACTTATTGAATTAGTGAATAAGAAGTTGTTGCATCCATTTGAATTTTACTTACAAAAGCGTTTTGTACAGCTCTATTTTTAATCATTTGGGTTATTTCAAGAATACAGTGTGGCTTTACACACACGCACGCACGCACGCACGCACGCACGCACGCACGCACGCACGCACGCACGCACGCACGCACGCACGCACGCACGCACGCACGCACGCACACACGCACACACACACACACACACACACACACACACACACACACACAGATGCTCGGCCACATGGGAAAGGTGAGCCTCTGGTTGAAGGTGAGAGAACAAATAAGAGTCAGTATTATTGTTCAGCTAGTACCCATTTTCTTTTTCACAAGTTAAAGATATTTTGGCCATTTTAGCCTTTGACGTTGACAGTGGAGAAACACAGGACACAGCAAAAGGTCCATCCGGCTGGGAATCAAACTTGGTACCGGCTTGGTATAGCATTGCACCCTGACCACATGGCTATCAGGCTGCCCCAATTTTAGCAGAAGTTGACCATGAAACTTAATGTAACTCTGTAAGAGATCCTCACCCCTTAACTATTCATATCCTGGGGTGCACCAAATTCTATAGTGCTAAAAATAGCCATCTGAGTGAATGAAAATAATCTGTCTTGCATGCGTCATGAGAGGTGTGGGGGGTCATTTAATGACGTGTTTGCAGACCAGTGGGTATGGGATACTTCATGTTCATCCTCTGAAATGTCACCCCTCTAATTAAGATACCACCGAGAGGTAGGGGTGGGTGTGTGTGTGTGTGTGTGTGTGTGTGTGTGTGTGTGTGTGTGTGTGTGTGTGTGTGTGTGTGTGTGTGTGTGTGTGTGTGTGTGTCTGTGTGTGTGTGTGTGTGTGTGTGTGTGTGTGTGTGTGTGTGTGTGTGTGTGTGCGCGCGCGCGCGCTGCAATCATTTCATATTAATTGACTTTCCCACACCATGCCATTGTGAAATAGCGCCCAGCCCAGCACTATGCCTGTGTGCTACAGTACTTCCATTTGAAATGCAATGAACATTTAGCATTGTGTGGTGTGATGCAGTGAGGCGACCCACCTGGCCTGCACATCAGCATACCGTCACTGTGGAAATCTTGTATATCGTTGTTGTTGGGTGGAAACCTTTTATGTCCAAAAGTGTTCATTTTGTATTTTACACTTTAAAAATCTATCGATCTCACACGGCACCTCGTACCGCAAAGGCTTTGTGTGCTTGTAGATCTGCTATTTTCGCTAGTTTTGTGCAACAGTCTTGTATGATGAAGCAGGGCTTTACTTTACCAAAAAATGTACAAAGTTGAGACTTGGAGATGCGAGGTTTCTGCCCGACAGTGAAGATATACTTTTAGACAACTTTTAAAAGAATCTGTGTTCCAATGGATCCAGTTTTGTTTTTAGTAATTATTTACCTAAGCTCTTCTTAAAAGGATCCCTGGCTAATACGACAAATATGCCTTAATACATTATAATTGTCCTCGACTATAACTACAATGTAAAATTAAAAACCTTAAATATTTTATTTCTTCTAGAAATAGCTAATCTTTCACTCAATAGGGGAAATGGCTGTCGCAAGTTGATGAATTCATAAATGTCATGTGTGATCTATCCCTATGGAATTTATGGCATGCATGTGCAAAAAAACAAAAAACAAAACACAAACACATTTGAAATATTGATTTGATGCTCATATTAACCATAGGAAGTATTACGTTTGTTTTTATTTGCACATGCATGCCATACATTCTGTAGGGATAGATCACACATGACATTTATGACATCATCAACTCTGCGACAGGCATTTCCCCTATTGAGTGAAACATTAGCTATTTCTAGAAAAAAAAAAAAATTAGGTGTTTTTAATTTTACATTGTTGTTAAAGAGGACACTTATAATGTATTAAGGCATATTTGTCGTATTAGCCAGGGATCCCTTTAATATTTATAAAACCAACACACAAAATGAACCACTTGAACTTTCCAAAATAGTGCACATAGCATGTCTACAAGCGAGAACGAGAACAAGGAATCAGAGAAAAAGGCGATTCTGTGAAAGAAAGAAACATGAAGCGGATGGAGCGGCGGTTTGGGAAGGCCCTGCCCTAACTAGGGTTTAGAACACTCAGCAGGGCCACAGAGTGATTGGCTAAAAGAGACACAGCGGGAATGTTTGACGATTGAAAGAGAGAGAGCAAGCACATGTTTTCCTTGAGTAAAAGTATCAATACCATGACAGCAGTGATGAGTTAATTAGTTAGTTTGTTTGTTAATAAAGTAATAACTGCGAGTCTGCGACCGAAGGCCAAGAACCAATGTCAACTCTGCATGTGCCCAGTACCTACATGTGTGCATGCAGGCAAGGCACAATGTGCATGGTGTGCACGTGAGCACCTTCGTATAGTTTGACCTGAGCAGAAAAGGCCTAATTGAATTGACAGCAGAGGCTCCAGCAGTAACAGGGAGCAGATGTGCGCTGACAGCCCAGATTAGGGGGCCTGGCCAGGGGTGTGTGTCGGAGAGGTGGATTGCTTCAGGACCGTGGCTGGCTGCAGAGAAATGAGGCTCTGTGCTTCTTCTCAATCAGTGAGACACACAATAGTCACACAGAAGTCTCTGTCTTGCAACACAGCCTACGTGTTTTTGCCAAGTTCTTCTCGCTCCTCGCTATATGTTCTCGAACTGACACTGGTCTGACAAATTCTTCCACATGCCTACGGTCCAGTGGTTTAAAATCCCTTGGTTTAGAGTGTTTCATTGAATACTACACCTTTTTTCAGTGCTATCTCCGTGCTGTGATCTGTCCTCTCCTCTGTAATGCTCAACACTGGATGGTACCATAAAATAGCAGCCAGGAGAATGAGACTTGCAGGACACTGCCAAAGACACCAAGAGCTGCCAGCCAGGAAACTGGTGCTGTGGGAACCAACACATGGGCACCGGTCACGAGGACGTCCCACACTAACATATGTGGATGTACTCAAGAATGACGCAGGAGCGCAAAGCACCAACGAGCTGGCTGGATGTATGGAGAACCGGGATGACTGGAAGCGACGATGGAAGGCTCGCCTGAGGAAGACCAAGAGAGAGAGATGCCTATTATTTTAGCGTGCTATTGTTCCAGGAAAATAAGGGCTGTAGTTACTAGTTTCAATTAGCTTGAAATCCTCGCCAATGATGTCATATGCAGGTACATTTTCTTTTTTTTTTAAGATTTGTTTTTGGGCTTTTATGCTTTCATTGGATAGTACAGTAGACTGACAGGAAACGGGGGAGAGATGGGGAGAGACATGCGGCAAAGGTCGTCCGAATCGGGAATCGAACCAGCGACGCCGCCAGGCATCAATGCCTATATGGTATGCGCTTAGACCAGTAGGCCACCGGGCGCCCCGCAGGTACATTTTCAAACTATGCACAGCACAGTGTAGTACAGTTAAGTATAGTGTACAGTTTGAAAGTAGTGACAGATAGCACAATGACAAGATACAGTAGTGTATACCAGTAAGACTCCCTAATCGGGAGATAAGCGACCGTTGGTCGCTTATCTCCACAAATAGGCCAAAAGTTTGTTTTACCAATTATCAAGACACACGGGCAGTTGACAGTTTGCCATGGTTACTCATTGAAGTTGAATCTCCATATATGGAGATAACCTACGCATCACACTAAGTCTGACCTCACCAGCCCATATTTGGGCATGAGCAACTTATGTCTCCATATATGGAGATATGATGACATCACACAGTCCTCAGCCGATGATGTGGTGTGATGTCATACAATACACAAACGAGCCCTACAGTATAAAGGGGCAATTCTTGCCAGGAAAGAAGCATTTCTTCGACTCAGACCTTATCACCAGGGTTGGCTTATAGCAGCTGTCGGTAGGACCATATATGGATTCTGTTAGTGTGGATCTCCTAACAGGGCATCATCTGGGATACAATCCCTTTTATGCCCATATATGGAGATCCCTAACAGAATCCCTTTCATGCCCATATATGGAGATCCCTAACAGAATCCCTTTTATGCCCATATATGGAGATCCCTAACAGCATCCCTTTTATGCCCATATATGGAGATCACTAACAGCTAACAGAATCCCTTTTATGCCCATATATGGAGATCCCTAACAGAATCCCTTTTATGCCCATATATGGAGATCCCTAACAGAATCCCTTTTATGCCCATATATGGAGATCCTAACAGAATCCCTTTTATGCCCATATATGGAGATCCCTAACAGAATCCCTTGTATGCCCATATATGGAGATCCCTAACAGAATCCCTTTTATGCCCATATATGGAGATCCCTAACAGAATCCCTTTTATGCCCATATATTATGGAGAAATCCCTGCTCTGAGTATCTGACATCAGTGTGATGTCACCTGTTTATGCCCATATATGGAGATCCCTGCTCTGCGTATCTGGTTGCTATGGTAAACAGTTGGTTGCTAGGGTAAAAAAACATGGTTGCTATGGTAAACAGTTGGTTGCTAGGGTAAACAGTTGGTTGCTAGGGTAAAACCATGGTTGCTAAGGTGGTTGCTAACGTACACTAACAGACCAGCAACAACAGACTGTTGCCACAGCAACGTACACAAAGGTTTGTGTACACATGTGGTGTGATGTCATACTGATGCGGAGATATGAGCAGGGCAAAGGTGTGACGTGTGACGTGTGACGGACGGACGGACGGACGGCCGGTGGAGGTTTTCATAGTAAACTGCTCCCTGACGGTCGCAATCATAGCCAATATACTGTAATATGGCAAGTTTTACAGTCCTCTGTAGACTGCACATACCAGTAAGACTCCCTAATCGGGAGATAAGCGACCGTTGGTCGCTTATCTCCACAAATAGGCCAAAAGTTTGTTTTACCAATTATCAAGACATACGGGCAGTTGACAGTTTGCCATGGTTACTCATTGAAGTTGAATCTCCATATATGTAGACATAAGTTACTCATACCATAGCAACCATGTTTTTTACAGGGCCTGGGATTGATGACATCAGAAATCTCCATATATGGGCATGAAAGGGATTTTGTTTCTGGAAATATGTCTGTGGGGTGCCACATTTGGAATAAAACACTTACATCACACATCTGGATATCCATACAGCCCATCTAGTTTGCCTGTGTCCATTTATGCCCATATATCTGATGACATTGGGACAATGATCTCCATATATGGGCATAAAACTTATGTTAATTAGTAAAGCCTGGGGATCTCCATATATGGGCATGAGGGGTACCCTAAAAGGGCATCATCTGGGAATAGCAAATATAGTTATCCTAGAAAGTGAAAATCTTACATCAAAGGCCATAACTACCTACCTACCACCATACTGCATTCCTCATTAAACTACCTACCAGTAAGATGCCTATAGGGAGAAAAGCAAAGGGCGAGGTTGCACCATTTCTTGGTCTTCTGGCCAGTGATGTATATCGGACCATTTAACCATATATGGAGACATCTGGTACCCAAAGATATTCACAGATATGGGCTTAATATTGATGACATAAGGGATCTCCATATATGGGCGTAAAAGGGATTTGGTTCCCCTGGCATCACAGGGATCTCCATATATGGGCATAAAATGGATTTGGTTACCCTGGCAACACGGGGATCTCCATATCTCCATATATGGGCATAAAAGGGATTTGGTTCCCCTGGCATCACAGGGATCTCCATATATGGGCATAAAAGGGATTTGGTTCCCCTGACATTACAGTGATGTCAGTGGCTGGTTCTACAGAGGGGATCTCCATTTATGGGCATAAAAGGGAATGTATGTATGATGATGTCAGATATCATAGACGTCATAGGACTTTCACATAACGAATAACTGAGTAAGCATGTAAACCCGTAAAATCTATATTTGGGCATGGCTGATTTATGACCTCATCATGATGACACGAGCAAACACAGCTGAATTGTATAAATGATCAGTGCAGAAACCAACAGAAGTATTTGACCAAGACTCTTCGATTTAAACATCAACAAAGGTGTGACGTTTGTTGATGGTCACAAAGGTGTGACGGACGGACGGACGGACGGCCGGTGGAGGTTTTCATAGTAAACTGCTCCCTGACGGTCGCAAAAACGCCGGTAATGTAATAACATAACATTATAGAACTGTATAGTGAACGCAGGCTTGTCACACCAGGAACACATTTAATTGCTCTCTCCCAGAATATCAAATTGTCCGGGTTTGCGGTATAGTGTAAACACTCCCACCTGGCTTCCCAATAGACAGCGAATACAAAGTCCCTCTGTGTGCCAAGTCACATGAAGCGTTCTCCAGCCGCGCGCCATGTGTCTTTACGCTGACCACAGAAAAGTGGGCTGTGATGTCACTCCTCGATGCAGTAGGGCAGGTTGTCCGGCTTCAGGCACCTCGTTATCCTTGGAGTCGCGCCATGACTCCGCTGCTTCTAACCCGCAGCACGGTCTGGAGCCAGAGGCACACTGACTGACAGACTGAGGCAGGCCCAGCCTGACGCATGCCACGCTGAACTGAGTGAACCGCACAGCTGGAGCTCAATCTTCTGAGAGGGTGTGTGCGCGCGTGCATTCGCGTGTGCACTTGTGTGTATTGTGCACGTGCGCGTCTGTAACCGTAGTAAATTTCAGTTCATTCAAAACCACAAGGGAAGAGCGTGTTTCTAAACTAGGTTTCTCGAGCTGTCTCTTTCATTCTTCCGTCGTAGCCTTTGCCAACATCCACGCCAGGAGATTCATCCTATGCGGGGGGGTTGATCTGAGTCTTCCCAGCATCCAACTGTCTACATCCTATGCCCCCCACCCCACCCCCCCAACCACATAAAGATACAGTTTTGACTTATATCAGGCTGCCTTCATCAGGCACAGAGACTTTACTCTCAGATCATATGGTCAAATTGTCCACAAAACATAACACTTTGGGCCAAATTGCAAGCACATGCCGGGTCCCATAGGACTCAGTGGCACACAGAGGCAGTGTGTGCTTTGTCTATTTTGATCAGCTGATGTGTGCTTCTGCGTTTTAAAATCTTTGATCAGCTGACGTGTGCTTCTGCGTTTTAAAATCCTGACATGTACGAGGAGTGCTTCCGGGTCACGGATCATGACGGTCGCATTCGCTTGAGCGCTTCGTTTATCAGTGACAAACTCCACTATTCCAGCTCTTTGCACTGACTCTCATACTATTATATCGATTGCAAAGTCCACTCGTCCTCCTTTGGCTCACTTCGAACCCAGTTGGATCGATGATGGCTGCTAATAATCCAAAAGCAGACCTCCGCACGACCCGCGGCAAAACCCCAGGCAAACAACAGACTCGTCGAAGCCCTACCGTCTCTACACTGGAGGTGACTATGGCTAATGCTAGCGCCGCTGCTAGCGCAGCTGGTGCTGGTGCAGCCGATGTTGGCGTCGCTAATACTACTGGTGTGATGAATGCTGACCTGGCTACTGCTAATACTGGCGTGGTCACTACTCCTGATGTGGCTATTACTGGCGTGACTACTGCTAATGTGGCTAATAATGGCAGGGCTACGTTCAATGTGGCTAACACTGGCGTGGCTACTGCTAATGTGGCTAATCCTACCGTGGTTGCTGCCAGTGCGGCTAATGCTAGCGTGACTACTGCTAATATGGCTAATGCTGCTATGACCAGTGCTGGTGCAGCCAATGCTGGCACCATGAATGCTAACTCAGCTGGTTTGGGCTTTGAACAGTTCCAGGCTATGATGAACTCTATGAAAAACGACATCTGCGGGAGAATTGACTCACTTGCCAATGACCTTAGGGGTGAAATATCTGCTGTCCGAAAGGAAATGGGGAACTTAATTGAGCCCATGCAAGAGAGAATTGACAATCACCACCAGGCCATCGGCTTAGTGGAGCAGGCATCATCAGACCACAGTGACCGGCTGGTTGTACTGGAGTCAACGGTGAGCACCCTGACGTCCCAAGTGAAGATGTTGGTCAACAAATGTGAAGATTTGGAAGGACGTTCAAGAAGGTGCAACATCCGCGTCTGGAACATTTCGGAGAATGCAGAAAAGTCACAGCCTAGAGAATTTATTGCACAGCTGCTAAAGGAGGTTCTGCAACTGAAGGACACTCCACTACTTGACAGAGCACACAGGAGCCTTCGACCTAAGGGCAATGGAAAGGGCCCACCTCGGCCCTTCATCATCAGGGTCCACTATTTTCAGGTACGGAACGAGATCCTGAGACGGGCGAGAGAGATGTCACGCACCTCCCCGCTGCTCTACAAGGGCCAGAGGTTCTTCATCTCACCCGACTACACTGCTGCGGTGGCCAAGAAGCGGGCGGCCTTCTCCGCCGTGAAACGTGAATTGCATGCCTGGCCTGACGTCCAGTTTGGCCTAATGTTCCCCGCTACCTTAAAAATCACCCTTGCAACTGGTGCCAAGCACTCCTTTGATGACCCAAAGGCTGCAATGGACTTTATTCATGCACGTATGGGTGCCACCGTGGAGCCTGAACTTGAGTCCGCTTAGTAACGTTGAGCTGCTTTATTTTTGCCCAGTGATTTAAATTGTACTAAATCATAGTAGGATGTGGACTTGAATCTTATATTTTTGTATTATTTTAGATTTTTTTATTCTATTTTTATTTGTATTTTTTATATTTTTTATATTGCAAATGTCAATGGGACCCTAATAGGCTAATTTAATTTTATGTTGCCCTCTCTTCTGTCTCACACAGGATATGGACCATAGTCATGGAGTAACAGAATCTTGAGTTTTCTATTGCCTATTTTTCGATATCTATATTTATCACTGTTACTTCCTTTTGTTTATTTATTTATTTTATTTTATCTATGGGAGGAGAGGGGGGATTTATATTGTACCGGGTAGTCCCAGTGTTTTTGTTTTGTCCCACACTAGTTATTAACAAAATATCGGTGCCTTATTTCTTGTTTTATTTTAATCTTATTTCTATATCTGGTATATCCGGTATCGGTTGGCCCCCTTTTTATTTTTATTTTTCATGTGGCCACCCTTTTTCTGTTAACCCTTTAATTTTGTAATTAATAGCTGGCCTTATGCTGTCAAGTGTGGATCCCTTTCACTCCTCTTTACTGCCATTATCCTTGTCTTTTACTGTTTGATGAGTGGAGGGATACTTTAATTAGTCTACTTAACCTTTTCTTTTGTTTTGCAATCGCATTTAGTGTTTTATTGCACTGTGCTGGACTATATTTTATTTTGATATTTACATGATACTTTCATGTCACTGTTTCGCGCGTTTCTAGCTTTCCTTGTATCAGTTAGGAGTTAACTAGGGTATTTTAGGTTTGCGCGTGTCTCTTCAATGGGGATGCTTCTGCGTAGGGAGGGAGAGGGGTGGGAAGGGGGGGTGGTTATTTGTGATTTTATGTGCATTGTTATTTGTTTATCCTTTTTTGTCCGGCTTGGTCGCCCTGTTGCATTCATGTTCTTCTGCTCCACTCTATGTGCTGTGCGCCCGGCATGTTTCTCCAGGTTTTTTCTATCTCTATATCTGCTGTATGACCCAACCTGATGCTGTATCGCGGTCGGGAGGGGGACTCAGGTTTTGTAGCTGGAACTGCAGAGGTCTGAACCAACCACAGAAGTGTGCCAAGGTGATCCATCACCTTCAACACCTCAATATAGGTATCGCTTTCCTGCAAGAGACCCACTTGAAAGGTACCAATTATTTAAAATTACGGAGAAGGTGGGTTGTCCAGGTGTTTCATTCTTCATTCCAATCGAAATCCAGAGGGGTAGCCATTTTAATCCACAAATCTATTAGTTTCATCTGTTCGGATATTATCTCTGACCCTGGTGGGAGATATGTGTTTGTTACAGGAAATTTATATAACACCCCAGTTATCCTGGCTAACATATATGGCCCAAATTGGGATAATGACAACTTTTTTCGAACATTGTTTGCCAAACTACCTGATCTGTCAACGCACTATCTCATACTGGGGGCTGACTTTAACACCTGGATCAGCCCTGAGCTGGACAGATCTTCCCCTAGAACCACTGCACCCTCTAGGTCTGCCAAAACTATTCAGGCTTTCATGAATGAATTTAATGTTTTAGATCCCTGGCGTTTTTTGAATCCACTTAGTAAACAATATAGCTTCTTTTCCCATGTCCATCAAACTTACACACGTATTGATTACTTTCTGATGGATACTCGGCTAACTCCGATGTTGCGCTCCTGTAATTATGAAGCCATAGTGTTATCAGACCACGCTCCAGTGATTCTGGAACTGTGTTTTCGGGAACATGACACCACTCGACCCCCGTGGCGCCTGAATAGTCGCTTACTGTCTGATGAAACTTTTGTCAACTTTGTTTCTGGCAAAATAGATTTTTTCATTTCAACCAATAAGACACCTGGGATCTCTGCATCCCTACTGTGGGAAACTCTGAAGGCCTTTTTAAGAGGAGAAATAATTTCGTACAGTACTTATGAGAATAAGTATAGGAAACAACGGATGCAGAATTTGTCTAAACAAATAAGTCAGTTGGATAATTTACACTCTGTTCAACCCTCCCCAGATATCTATAAAGAACGTCTCTCTCTCCAAGCAGAGTTTGACATCCTCTCCTCTGCTCATGTGGAGGATCTATTACTTAAATCTAGATATAATTACTATGAGCATGGGGATAAGGCTAGCAAACTATTGGCTCATCAGCTACGGCAGGCCTCGGCCTCCCATCAGATTCCACAAATTCAAACTCCTACTGGTGTTACAAGGGACACCAAACAAATTAACGAACAATTTAAACAATTCTACATGTCCTTGTACACATCTGAGCAAACTTCTGACCCCTCTGCTTACGATAACTTCTTCAATGAATTGGATATCCCTAAATTGAGCCCTGAGGCAGCTGCAAAATTGGACGGACCTGTTACCATTGGTGAGCTTGAAGAGGCAGCTAGCAACATGCAGGCAGGAAAGTGTCCTGGACTGGATGGGTATCCGATAGAATTTTATAGGAAACTTTTTGACAAACTAGCACCCATTTTGATTGATATGTACACAGAGTCATTTAATTCACATAGGCTACCTCTATCTCTTACCCAGGCCTCGATTTCTCTATTATTAAAAAAAGATAAAGACCCTTTATCCTGTGAAAGTTATCGTCCTATTAGTTTACTGTCTGTGGATTTAAAGCTCTTGTCCAAGCTTCTAGCTAGGCGCCTTGAGTCAGTCCTCCCTACCATTATTTCACCTGACCAAACAGGAATTTTACAAAATAGATACTCATTTTTTAATATTAGACGCCTCTTTAATGTTTTATATAGCTCCGCCCCCTCAGACAGCCCAGAGGTTGTCATATTGCTTGATGCGGCCAAAGCGTTCGATCGGATTGAATGGGGTTATCTTTTTGACACGATGGAGAAGTTTGGATTTGGAGCCCAATTTGTTTCGTGGGTGAAACTGCTTTATACGTCTCCCACTGCTTCAGTTAGGACTAACAACACTCGTTCCGCACAGTTCCCCTTACACCGCTCGACCAGGCAGGGTTGTAATTTAAGCCCCCTCCTATTCGACATCGCCATAGAACCATTGGCCATTGCTCTCCGATCAAGTCCCCACATATCGGGCATAATTAGGGGGGGCATTGAACAGCGGACATCTCTTTACGCGGACGACCTGCTTTTATACATTTCTGACATATCTACATCCATTCCGGCGGTTCTTGACATCCTCTCCTCATTCGGCCTAATCTCTGGTTATAAACTCAATTTGGACAAAAGCGAACTACTTCCTTTAAATGCAGCGGCACGTAATTATCCACTGCATAATTTCCCATTCAAAATAGCTTTGCACAGGTTTAAATATCTTGGTATCCAAATTACAGACAGCTTTGAGGACTTATTTGAATTCAACTTTGGTACCCTACTAACTCATTTCCAAGAGGACTTTGAGCGGTGGTCTCTATTGCCACTGTCTCTCGCTGCACGCATTAACTGCGTTAAGATGAATTCTCTCCCCAAATTCTCCTATCTTGTTCAATGTCTGCCCATTTTTCTTCCCCTTTCTTTCTTTGACAAAATCGATCGCTTAGTCTTAGAATTTATTTGGAATAAGAAGGTTCCCAGGATTAGTAAAGCCCTTTTGCAACGACTCAGATCTGAGGGAGGACTAGCCTTACCTAACTTTAGGTTTTACTACTGGGCAGCTAATCTTAGAATCTTACAACACTGGCTGATATCAGAGAATTCTCCTTCCTGTCCCATGTGGATTACAATAGAGTCTTCCTCAGTTAGGCCTGCCTCTTTGGCTGCTCTTGTCCATACCCCCATTCGGTTTCCTCTTTCCCCCTACTCTAAAAATATTATTGTTAAATCCACGTTAAAAATTTGGAATCAATTCAGACGCCACTTTGGTCTACAAGCTCAGTCCTTCTCGGCCCCAATTTCAGCTAATCCCTTATTCCATCCCTCCTTAATTGATAATGCATTTTCTAGGTGGTCAACCCTTGGTATTAATACTCTCAGGGATCTGTACATTGATAAGGTATTTGCCTCTTTTCAGCAGTTATCTGAAAAGTATTCCCTCACTAGCCAACACTTTTTCCGGTACTTGCAGATTCGTAGTTTTGTGCGTGATATTAGCCCTTCATTTCCAGATCTCCCAGAGCCCACTCCAGCTGATTCTTTTTTAACTCCATTATTGAGCACCAAGGGCATAATATCTACTATGTACAGTTGTATTCTATCTCTGCGTCCCACCTCAATACAAAACATTAAAAATAAATGGGAGGAGGATTTGGGCGAGGAAATCTCTGAAGATATTTGGGAGGATATTTTGCAACTTGTTCATACTTCCTCTATATGTGCAAGACACGGATTAATCCAGTGCAAAATTGTCCATCGTGTTCATTTTACTAAAGTAAGGTTATCCAAAATATATGCTGATGTTGATCCCCTGTGTGATAGGTGTCGTTCGGCCCCTGCCACACATGTTCATATGTTTTGGTCCTGTCCTTCCTTACGCAGGTACTGGACTGAGATCTTCGAAACCATCTCAGTGTGTATCGAAGTACCATTTGAACCTAATGCAATGACGGCTATATTCGGAATCCCTATATTCCCACTCCCGAAATACAAAGCCCACTTGGTGGCTTTTACCACTCTTTTAGCCAGGCGCTTAATTCTGATGAAATGGAAGTCCTCTGCCCCCCCATCCCATCCTCATTGGATTAGGGATACACTCCACTTCATTAAATTAGAAAAAATTAGAAGTACTCTGAGGGGGTCGGTGTCTAAATTTGAGAAAACCTGGGATCCCTTCCTTAGACTGGTTAATAATTTACAGTTCCAGACTGTTCCAGACTAATACATTTCTACATCTCTTATCTAAGTGGGATGTAATCTCAGATGCAGCTGGGTCCTCCTAGTTTACTTACTATGGGGAAATATGTGTGGGTGCACTGCTTGTTTATCACATATATTGCAGTGTGGGGCGACCAAGCCATGTCTTGTCCTGTCTTGTCTTGTTTTGTCAAGTTTGTCTGTCTCGTGAGTTGTTGTTAATACTTTTTATATATATATTTTTTATCTGCCCTATTTGCCTGTTTGTTGTTTAAACTTGAATCAGGGCATATGATCATTAAATGTCATTTCAAATGTCATTTCACTGAATGGTACCTCAAGTGCCTATATCATAGCCTATATTATTGCCTTTTTATTTGTCTCATTTTGTTTTTTGATTGCTATACTATCATCTTTGGCATTTATATGACTGTCTATTCTTGTTTTTGTTTGGTTTTTTCTATTTGTGATTGGTTCTCATAATATGTGAACAAGTCTTGGTTTTTTGTATGCCCTGAAATTCAAATAAACAAAACTGTAAAAAAAAAAAAAAAATCCTGACATGTACAAAACAGGAAAGATAGTTTTTACACATGTTTATTCTTGTTTTTACTTCAGTTTTGCATCCCCTGCAGTTGTTGCTTTCTGCCAGTGCTCTCCATGAACACAGACGGGGATGTTGTGTTCAGCTTGATGGGTGGAGCAGGGTAATTGGCCCCTCATCTGTCTGTCATGGGGCCAGAGCAAAGCTATACATGCAGGGTACCCGCGGATCTTGAAAAGCATTGAAAAGTATTGAATTTAGTTTTGCAAATTCAAGGCCTTAAAATGTCTTAAAAAGTATGGAATACTGTGAGTGGGGGTATTGAATTTTATCTGGGGCAGAATGAATAAACGTGTCGCAAACAGACTTGATGCGTTTCACTCCGTATCTTTTTTTTCTGGTTCTGAACCGTCCGACGTAGAGTATGTGCAACAGGCTGGACGCTAGCTGCCGCTGCACGAGCAGCAGCTGTAACCTGACACCATTCACACCAAGCGTTAGCCTAGCTTAGCTTAGCTATACTATAGCCTGGGTGTCTGTCGTTGTGCAGGTCTGCAAGCTCATAACGTGTCACTTTGTGACTCAAAGTACTACGGATTTTAACGGTGAAGTTATGGAATTCGCTCTGTATGGATGGCAGTGTCCAAAAGATGAAATCACAGGAATAATGGAAGTCACTGGAGTTTTACATCATGCAAACAGCAGGTAGGCAACTATGCAGTAATTGTCAATAAACGTTTGCTTACGTTGTCTTGTATCAAAATAAGCAACGGAACACTTGTTATGTTCGCAAATCAGAGATTCAATGGGATTTATTTTCACTCACAAAAGTTATCCATATAGATGCTTATGCAATACTTAGGGGCAATGTTTGTTTGGGACAGACGCAACATATCATGATTGGTGTTCATGGCAGTACTAGTAGGCGGAGGTTTCTCCACTACTGCGCAGTGTTTCTCTCATAACATTACCCACGTGTGGGATCGGTTCAGTCAGCGACAATAAGGAGTTTTAGTTTAGTTGATAGTTGTGAAGAAAGGCTCGGACGTGCTCAGCGCGGTCAAAAACAAATGGATGTGGGCTTGGCTGGATGAAAAGGTTGACACAGGAAAGCCATTCAGGTCCTGGTGTCAAAATCTGCGAGATCCAGGAGCCTGTTTCTGTTGTTTTTTTTTGCTTTAACCCCTGAGAACAGGCAGATAACAGTGCAGGGACCAAAATGGCAACACTGATAACAAAGTCTAACTCAACGAGGAGACAGGCAAAGGACAAGAGAGAGGAGATCTTAGCCATAGATGGTGAAATTGATAAGGCAGTTGAGCTACGACACATCTTGAAAATCATGTCCATGTAATAATTGTGACAGGCCTCTCCCCCTCTCTCTATCCTCGCTGCTCGACCCCTCTCTCTATGCTCTCTTCTTTTCCCCCCTCTCTGGCAGAAATGATGTACAGCATATAGATTGTTAATTGTTAAGATTGTTTTAAGTGATACTGAGTGACATTGGGGTGTCAAACTCATTTTGGACTACAGGCTGGTTTGGGTCAAATTGGACAGGTCCTGTGCAGTATTGCTGTGATTACTGGGATTGTACTAAAATGAATTGGGAGAGATGATTTTCTTTTGAATTTGAAAGGTCAAAGTTACAGTGAAGGTCAATATTTGCCCACATAATTGTTGAAGAGACCGGAATAAGAATATTGGTTGTCCAGGTTTGCATGTGCATTTGAGTATTCCTACTGTATATGGTAGCTTTTTACTGACACACTGCTTTGCCACTGACAAACACTGCTTTGTCTCTGATTTATGAATGTGGCCTTACATTTGACGATTATTTTGCCGCGGTAATGGTATTGAATTTGTCTTTTTAGAGGTATTAAAAAGCCTTAAAAAGTATTGAATTTGAACTTGGGAAATGTGCAGATACCCTGTATACATGTTGCAATCCA
The DNA here is from genome assembly GCF_963921795.1 of Nannobrachium achirus. Lineage (NCBI taxonomy): Eukaryota > Metazoa > Chordata > Actinopteri > Myctophiformes > Myctophidae > Nannobrachium > Nannobrachium achirus. The sequence continues at coordinate 33,996,226 of NC_137828.1, read as the reverse complement.
TGCAAGACAGAATGGAAGTACAGAACCCGTGAGGGAAACTACTTCGGGGAAGGAAGGGGAATGGGAGAAGCGGAAAAGGCATGAATAAAGTGAAAGATCCATCATTATAGAGGAGGTCGAGAGAGATGCAAGGCAGGGCTATCAAGGGAGGAGAGTAGCTGTAGATTGGTTAGGGGAGGGAAACCATGCAAGGGAAAAAAGCAATGAGGAAAAAACAAGTAGGGATGAACGATAGATAAAAGAAGAAGAAGCGCTGTGTGGGTCTGTGAGTAATATAGTAAACTGTAATCAGGTGCTCTTTGGAGAGGGTTAGTTACTAATAGGACACAAAAATCAAGTTCCATTCTGTTAGATTTTTTGTCCTATTGGGGATGAACGATATTGGAAGAAACGATAGGCTATATGTCGTGTACATGTAACATGCAAATGTCTACCACTCAGACGTCAGTGCACATCAGTGGTTGAAATCTGCACCTTTGCTGGAACAGTCCAGGGACAGGCAGAGACCCACACTATAGGTATTAGGCTTTTCTCTCTAAATGAAATGGATATGGCAATAGAAAAGAACAGTTTGGCTCTGGAACATAAGGCAGCCCTCAAGCCCTCTTTATAGTCCACTGAAATGCAGCTGTCTCTCCACTCATGGATCTGCAGGACTTCAAAGCGACAGAGACACTGCCAGGTCTTCTTGACAAACACCTCATACTGTACATTTGGATGATACTGTACTGTTACAGCATGCCTGATGCTACAGTACCTGTAGGCAGAGAGATTTCTGCATTTAGGAGGCTCCAAGCCTGAAACTCAGTTTTCCCACATACAGACTGAACCTAGCTAATTTCCTCTTGACATAGAGTCATAATTTATGTGGAGGATTACATTTTAAGGCATCTGTCTGAATGATAAGTGGTTAGTGGTATGCTGATATTTGAGTCTTTGAAAAAGTATTGTGAATTCTTTACAACGTGGCTGTAGGAGGTAGAGTTCTCAACGGGCCTGAAAATTAAGGCCCGGCCCTAACTGGGCCGGTCCGAGGCCTTACCCGGCCCAGCTAGTTAGCTTACATTTAGGCCCTACCCGTCCCGAAAACGTCGGGTCGGGTCAGGTATGATCGGTTTGGAAAGAATTTAGTAATAAAAAAATATATATTTTCTTTTTTCATTGAGCCCGAGGCCCGACCCGACCAATTAGCATACATTTTAGGCTCTACCCTACCCTAAATGTCGGGTCGCCGGGGTCGGGTTTGGGTATGGTCGGTTCGGGCAGAATTTGAGAACTCTAGTAGGAGGTGTGTGTGTGTGTGTGTGTGTGTGTGTGTGTGTGCGCGAGCGTGCGGGCGTGTGTGATCTATTACTTTGCTTATTGTAAATTGCTCAGGATTAAGAGCTTCTGCGGCTGGACTGTGTACCAAATTAATGTACACACTTGCTGACCAAGGAACATGCCAGAGGGTTCGAGTTAGCTGGTTTTGCCCTCCTTGTGGCACAAAACTAAATAAGACTAAATATATTGACAATTTTGACAAATAAAAACTAGACTAAAACGTTAGGGAGGGACTAGTGGAGAATAGTGGAGTCAGCCGTTAATCGAACTGGGGACTCTCTGTCAGGCATTAGAGCCCATGAGGTACGCTCCCTAACCGCTTTGAAGACTACGCTTTACAGGACACTGCCACAGAGAAAAGGACCAGGTCATCTTGGATATTCTTCTGTGGAGACTAGTAGACTACCCTGCCCATCAAGAGGAACTAGACCACTCACATTTCCAGATGTTCTGAGTAGGGACACACTTACTGACTGTGAATGAACTTGGTGTGGCAATGAGCAACAGAGACCAGTGGAAGCAGCTCGAATGATGATGATGATGTGCACACTGACAGTATTACTGTATATCATATTTTGGATAACAGCATACACAAAATGATGACAATGTTGAACGACATTAAACTTCCTTGTATACCCAAGGCTATATAGACAGCCTTGGGTCACACAGAAGTGCTTATCATTTACATTTAATTTCTGACTAAGCACACTGATTAGTTCAGCATTCTTGTTGGTTTGTTATGAAAACAGTCCATGACTGTGCAAAATACTGTTGAGAAGATATGCTGAAGTATGGAGTGCCATAAAACCTTCACTGGATCCTGGTCAAACAAAGAATTGATTTCAAAATACACCTCACCACCTACTAGTCCCTCTACAACCTGGCTCCTGTCTACCTCTCCGACCTCATCCACCATCATGTCCTCTCCTGATCCCCCAGGACCAGTGTTAATGCCAACCTCCTGACAACCCCCAGCATCAAGCACCGACCTGGTTGCAGCTGTTGAATTGCCAATGATCATGCCGAAACAGTGCAATTTGTCTTGATCAGAAAGGATGAAATGCCCTTTGTGTATAGCAGTGTCACATTTCAGTGCTCTAACAAGTTCCTTTGCTTTGTTTTGCCATTCTCCGGAACGATAAAGAAAGCATCCCCTCTCAATCAGTCTTTCTTTCTCCTGCTCAGACATGACCTGTCGTTGAGAACTCACTCAGCAGCACTATCTATCACTGTTTCTCAATGTCTGGCGAAGTTGAATGGCAAAATAAAAGTGGAAAATGGTCTCGAAACGGGAGCCACTACTAGGCGCTAAAGCTAAGCGGCTAACCATAGTGTTCCTAGGATGAGCGAGCGAGGCTATGACCACGTGCGAGGCGGTGTTGACATCTCGGCGAAGGGGGACATGATTTACAATTCTGTCCCTATCGGGACATAACTCGGACGGCGAGCATACTGTACAGGACGCATACACGCACACGCGCACGCGCGCACACACACACACACACACACACACACACACACACACACACACACACACACACACACACACACACACACACACAGTATATGAAGTAATACCAGGCTTTCGCCGTATTTCTATTCTTATGGTGATTATAGAGACTCATTCTCTCAGGCTGCAGGGACGAAGGTGTTGACAAGGAGGCCGTGTGCATTTCACAGTTAGGATTGAGCAGCGTTCTCTCTCTCTCTCTCTCTCTCTCTCTCTCTCTCTCTCTTCTTTCTTTCTCTCTCTCTCTCTCTCTCTCTCTCTCTCTCTCTCTCTCTCTCTCTCTCTCTCTCTCTCTCTCTCTCTCTCTCTCTCTCTCATGAGGCAACTGGCTAACAGAGGTTGATTGTTCATGCCGTAGTGCTGAATTTCTCACCACAGCTTAGGAAGTGATGAAAACACTTCAGCACTGATACCTTTGTCAAGCTCAATAAAAGTTCACCCAGCACCCATTGAACCTGTATTTGAAAAGCACACTACATGCCCAGGGATCACTGGCCTTGAATTCTAATGTGAAGCAGTCATACTGATAATGGCTCTTCTATTTTGTGGAGAGATGCTTGACACCTTGATTCATCTGTACAGTGATTGCTTCAGAACTTTAATTAAGCTGTGCAAGATAGTACGGAGCGGCTGTGGCTCAGGGGTAGAGAAACCATCATTAGAACACAGAGGGTTCCCGAAGAGTTCCCAGTTCGATCCCGGGCTCCCCCAGAGTCTGTGTCGAAGAGTCCTTGTGGAAGACCCTGAAGCCCTAGTTGCTCCCGGTGAGCAAGGAGCCTTGCATGGTTTCCTCCGCCATTGTCGGTGTATGAATGTGTGTGTGTGAATTGTGAATGGGTGAATGTAACGCACAATCTCTGTGAAGCACCTTGGATAAAGGCGCTATATGAATGCGGCATTTACCAAACCGAAATCGAATCTTCACTCTACAGCAAGACACGTATTGGCTCAAGGTTATTTTTCTTCTGTTAATTGATCTTCTTCTGTTTAATACTGGAGTGTTTAAGCTACTGGCTGTTCCTGGTTGTTGACGCATTTATCTGGTTCCTTTTGTCCTGCATGACAGTGAGTTAAGATACTTATATTACAGTGTCTTAAACAGACTTTGACATTAAAACCCCCATTAAAACGGATCTACTTTTGGCATCAAGGACCAAACATTTGTCTCCTTCCTTTGATTGCCTCTAATAACTAGTGTTGAGTTTCGCCTATTGACCTCTGTAATGAAAAGCTGTAATGAAACACAGGCTGTGTGTGTGTGTGTGTGTGTGTGTGTGTGTGTGTGTGTGTGTGTGTGTGTGTGTGTGTGTGTGTGTGTGTGTGTGTGTGTGTGTGTGTGTGTGTGTGTGTGTGTGTGTGTGTGTGTGTGTGTGTGTGTGTGTGTGTGTGTGTGTGTGTGTGTGTGTGTGTGTGTGTGTGTGTGTGTGTGTGTGTGTGTGTGCGTGCGTGCGTGCGTGCGTGCGTGCGTGCGTGCGCGTCTATGGGACGTACGTACGTAATAAATGATTGTGGTTACCCTCAGTGAGTACAGCAATTTTTACTCTATGTAAAGTATATATTTTTTTATTTACAGTTAAAACATTTTTGTAAACTACTTTAACTACAGTATATTTATCTACTTGTTAGTTATGTTATCCAATACTGTACCCAAGTTTTCCGGTGTACATTCCATTTGTATTTCTTTGGCACAAACAGTCTTGCCTGGTGGCCGACCAGTTCTCCACGTGCATGCATTGCTATATTAAACCAGGGCCATAAATCCTTGGTGGACAGTGGTGCAGTACTAAGAAATGACCTGCGGCACGCGCCATGCACAAGATCATTTCAGTGTCAGGGCAGAAATAAGATTGTACAGTATATGCTCTACCAAGGTCTTATTTACCAATTGTGGCTTCGGCAGCATACTGCAGCACGCCTCTTGCTGGGAGTTTTAATAACATTGATGCTTTTCCATCACAGCAGCATCAGTGATTTGCACAGGCCAGCATGCACCTCTATGGGGGTCATGCATAGAAAAAAGGCATAAATCTGGAGTATTTTTCCAGTTTCCCCGTCTCCATGACTGCTTGTGGGATATACTGTACGGGCTCTAATTCAGGCACAAGGTCACATGGATTGAACATGCTAAGTAATTGGAATAATATTTTTTCATCTCTCCAAAGATGTTTCAGGGATCATTGGCTGTTTTGTATTTGGAGTCGGGGAGGGGGGAGGGTGCTAGCGGACGATGTCACGCTATACTATTTCCATTCCCACGCTCCTCCTCTGAAAAACATCTGCGTTTTAGATTCCCCCCTTCACGGATGTCATAGCCACCACTAATGCTCCTGTACTGGGAAAAGGGCCTGAAGTGTCCTATTGTTATGAAAAAGAAGAAACAAAGAGAATTAAGTATCCTCGTAGGCCCAGTAAAATTAGTCCAGACCGGTTGAAAGCAGAGCAGGGCATCTCTGGCCTCCAGCCAAACTCTCCATTAAGGGCCCTGTGTAAAAGTTGATGAGGAGGTAAGAAAGACCCTGGGGGTTATTACACAGCTCCACTACCTTCCCTCTTGGTTTCGCCAGAGCTGCAGTACATACTGTAGCCACAAAATGCAAACATGAGGTGGAAAAGATAAAACACCAATTAAATCGACTGACCTGGTTTTCGAAAACGTTCTTTTGTTACACAGTGGTGGTTACGGCCAGAAGGTTAACTACCATGAGTTGCTGATTGCAGCAATGTTCTTAAGAATGTGTTGTTGTTGTTGTTGTTGTTGTTGTTGTTGTTGTTGTTGTTTTTTGAACTTCAGTGTTTTGGGAGACAGTGGCGTCAGTTCAGAAAAAGCTAAGGTATGGCAACATGACAGACACCAGTCATGTTGCCATACGAGCAGGTCCAAGGTCCGCTGGCCTTCGCGCCGCTTGCAATGTCGTGGACAATAACTGCAACATCTATTTTTGGGGAGAATGGGGTTGTTAGTTATGAACAATGTATAAATCTGAAAGCCATTGGTATGCGGTCAGAAATAAGAACACTTCTGACTCACGGAATTTGACCATCGTGCCATGCACAGTCTCGCACATAAAACCCATAGGACATAAACTACAAGATGACCTGTATGATTTTATGAACTAGGGGAACCAACCCAACCTAAAATTGCAACATTCTTTCTTTTTAAAAACAAGATGGCGAAAGCACTATTCTCTATATTGCATCTTAGGCATTGACTTGGCCTAGGACAATATATTGAAGTCTTCACTCCCTAACCTAACCTCAGTAACCCTAACTAAATTCGGACTAATGAACCTTCGGACTAATTAACCTTCGGCAGTCCCCGATTATGATCCTGTGAGCAGGCTGCTGAGGGCACTCTGTCTATGCCCTCACTTCCAAGCTGCCTTTGGCTGCTCTTGTCTTGATTACCTCTACAGTAGAGCAGCCAGAGTTCAGACTATCAGAACTGAGCAAAGGATCATGGGTAAAAACCTGTGAGTCATTGTTGATGGGAAATTAACTGGTATAGGCCCCCTATATGTATTACCGGATTTAGATGTGACCCTAATATAGCATACGCTCATACTCTATGTGTAACCAACCACCACAGAGTGATATATGCCTTCAGTGCGTGTGGGCTTAAAATGTCATTTTTCTCACCCATAATAAGACTAAAGTACCCAGTTTCCAACCTCTGACAAAACACCATAAGCCCAGTGGATGTAATACAGGCCTACTGTAAACCACACACCAGCCAAAGTCTGACTCTTATTATTTCGTCATTAGAGACCTCCAGGAGAGTCAGCCGTGTCCCTCTAGCTGTGGTTGGCAATATTTTTAGAACGCGTGGCCCCCAGGAGCAAGTCCATGAGATAATCAGTGGGTAAAATGGCCTTGGCTCTGCTAGGACGGGCAATGCTAGTAGTATAGTTCTTTTTTCTTTGTTTTCCTTTTCTCTGTTGCCAAAACGAATACATTTGTCCATTATTCAGATGAAATCCGATATGAGTTGGTCTCTTTTGCTGCCTGAAGGTGGCTCCTCACAGGTAAAATTATTCTTCCAGACTTTTGAGAAAATGGTCTAGTAGACAGATAAGAGGTGAGTTCAGTGCCAATGCACAATTTTAAATTACAGTCAACTGTGCCGGCAGTAAAAACATCAGCAGTTTGTCATGACTGTTGTGGTAGTTGTTTTCCACTGGTTTTCACGGTTTAGAACATCTCATCGATCAAATAAATCCCACGCCTCTCTTTGTTTTTCCTATGAAGAGAATTATATTTGGGTTGGAAATGAACTTGGATGCCAGTTTCATTGACTGCCGTGTTTTGTTTTTCCGTGCTATACAGAGGCCACCCGTTCACAGGCATGCTTGTGAGACACACTCCATTACACACATCCAGGGGTGTCACACCAAATGCTGGGCCCTGGGTGCTTTAACTATTGAAAAATAGCAGATATACAAGCTCACAGCGCGGCACTGAGTGCCGTGCTGCGAGCTTGTAGATCTTCTATTTTTGAAAAATCGTGAAAATGTGTGCAAGTCTTTCAATATTTGAAATCCTTCTAAGGTTCTTTGAAAATGTTATGTATTTGGCCACGGATCCCCATCTCAAAATATTTAGTTCCAGGGACCCCCCAGAAGCAAAATTTGAGTTACAAATGTTCGCTTAAAAAATACATATATTCAAAGATTTGCACACATTTTCACAACTTTTCAAAAATAGCAGCTCTACAAGCTTGCAGCTCAGTGAGCTTGTATATCTGCTATTTTTCAATAGTTAAAGCATAAAACAAATAAGGCCCCTCCACCTTGGGCCCTAGTAACTCAGTCCCACTCCCCCCCCCCCCCCCCCCCTTGTGACGCCCCTGCATCCACTCACACTATTGATGCCAGGTGCTAATGGTGAAAACTTTAATGGGGAAATAAAATATTTAAGTTCTTTACAAACAGAATGCACCCTTTTCTTATACATTATTCAACATGCTACACTATGGACCTCATGCGGTTTTATGTGCTTGCCAGCTGTTTATAAGAGCAATAGAAGTGGTCAGCATTTTGTGTTGAAACGCTGTGTAATTCTTGGGCTATCTTTAGTATCTAGTGAAAGTTGTGAATGATAAAGGACGCCTTGAACCAATTACAGTATATGGACTGTTAGCTCTACCTGAACCCGTAGTAAACACTGCTCATAGCCATTTAGCAGTGCACGCCAAGAGGTTAAAAGGATATAACACTTTGACTGGGAATGAAATAATTGGAGGAAAACGTGAAGACACTTAAGAAGTAGAGGGTTTGCACAGGGTTACCTTGGTCGGATGGCGAGGCTATGCTATTCCAGTAATGGGGGTTAAACTGAGAATACGTTGGTGAACTGTAGGCAGCCTGCTGTGTTGGAGATGCAAGAGTTCTGCCCTCCTGTACTGCAGCCCAGCTGAACTCCATTAACCTAAATGAGATCTTTGTATTTTGTGTATGCATTAGGGCATTACAACAGCGTAAGAATGTATTGTTCCAGATGTTGTTTATTATGACTGTGGTCCTGTATGTGCTTATTGTCTATGGCCTGTGTGTGTGTGTGTGTGTGTGTGTGTGTGTGTGTGTGTGTGTGTGTGTGTGTGTGTGTGTGTGTGTGTGTGTGTGTGTGTGTGTGTGTGTGTGTGTGTGTGTGTGTGTGTGTGTGTGTGTGTGTGTGTGCTTATGCACTTGATGATGACTTCATTATTCAGCTTAATTGAGTCCTGATTTATGTCACTATTAAATCCCAAATCAAAATAGTTTTAAATGCTGCTCTGATTCATTAATTTAATCTTTGACTTGCTTCATTCTTTAGCCCATTTGATTCCTGATTTATGTCACTATAAAACCCTGAATCAAAAGTGTTTTAAATGCAGCTTCGAGTCATTAATTTCATTATCATTATGTAAGGCAGAAAACACCATGGCCATAACGAACCTGGCCTCAGTCCCTGGCCAGATTTGAATCATTTGCTGGCACGCTGAATGCAGATGAATGAACTGTGTTTCTCAGACTCTTGTAAACTATTTTTTCCCCCCCACACACCATCATCCTGCTCTGTTCCTGCTATTCTTTCCCAACGACTACGAATACGTGGTATTTTATGATTTCAGAAACAGAAACGGCATGAATGGAATGTGTGATGTGTATCTTTATTGCCTCTGGAATGAGGTAATGGGGTATGCAGCTTTATAGCACAAGGTTTAATGTAGTGTAGTAGGCCTATTTTTAGCCCGCAGAGATTTGATAGTCACAGAGACTGCTGAGCTAGCAGCAATAACACTCCACCTCCATTGGAAGTCATTGCAGCACACACAGCGTGTGCTCCACACACTGCTCTGTGAAAGACACTGGTCCATTGCTGCCTCCAGTGGAGGAGTTTGAATTTACACTGAATCAAATGCAGAGTTGCATGAATGAATGAGGCAATGGCATTTGGAGTGATGCCCAGGATAAGGGATGCTTAGCCTTGTGTTTCTGCTGAGCTGGTTCTGAGTTACTCTCATTATTGATAGTCATATATGGCCGCGCTCCATAATGAACCGGTGGCCTACTTTTCCCAGAAACAAAGCCAGCGAGCCGTTCACTGGTCTTGATGACCTAATAGGTGCAGTGGGGAGAACGCCACAGCATCGGGGCCAATCAGCACAACTGCAAATTAAGCACCAACATCTGTCCTGTCGGTTAATGACTATGACTATAATTGTTTCTGTATAGAGCTCAGCATTTACACAGCAGGGATGGCCATTGTTTCTATTGCTGGTATACTGGAGCAGTGGTGGTGCAAACCTAAGCTGATCTGAACCCAATCTTGTCTTTGTGTCATTTCCACAGGGCATTCTACCTGGACCAGTCCAACATGCCGCCCAGCTCTGGACCCAAAGCTGCCCTCATAGACAAGGTAAGAAGAACCACCTCATACATTCTTACACAGTAATGTTGATTTAACACTCAGGATTGTACTACTGCACAGGTTTTCAAATTGGGTTGTGAGCTTGCAGGTGATTTTATTGTTTTACCACTTAAACCTCAACGGGATCAGCTCTGTACGTGGTGCACTGTTTTTCCCCTCTGCACCAAATCTCTTTGAGTTGAAATCAGCCCATCTACAAGCTCACAACCTGTCGCAATGAGAATGTTTCCCCCCCCAGGAAATAGGGATGCTAGAGTTTACGTTGTTAAAGCCATTTCACATTATGGCAGATTTCACTGCATATCTGTGTCTGATGAATGTCCAGCATGCCCCTCTCTGAACTGTACCACTTTCCTCCAGTTATTCATGTAAAATACCTTACATATAAGCAGGCCTTACTGCACATCTATGAATCTGAGATGTTTATATCTTATTGCAAATGAAGATATCGTCACTTACTTGCATCAGGTCCCACACAGATGCCCCACTGCTGCAACTCATTGAGTGCCTATCCCAAATTAGTTCGGGATATAAAAAAAAAAAAAAAAAAAGAAATTGAAAAAAAATGTTTTGAATTTTTTTTTTGGACCCCATCAAATCTAGTGAACATGATTTCAATCGCGATTTTGCATGTTCCACCCCCATACAACCCCATCTAACATACAGGGCAGCCATGTTTGTTTACATAACATGTAAAACATAATGGCGATTATCTCAAGAATGCCTGAACGGATTTCCAATCGGATTTTTTTGTTTGAAAGCTGTGAACAAACTGCACAAATCCACTCCAATGCAATCCAGGATTGCATTGGATTTTTTAGAGCTCATTCTTCTCTGTTTTTTTCCCATGCATGAGGTGTGCAAGGTTTAATCATGGCTAAGTTGACGAAAATAAGGCTTCTAAAATGCTTGGTAGCCAATAGCTAACTTCAAGCTAACTTCATCCTCTTCCTATACATGCACAAAGGAAAGTGTTCAGGCAAGTCATGGCTGCAGGGCTTCTGCATATACCAGCATATCTCTATGGGATTTTCTATGGCCACTGGGCGCCCTCTAGTGGTGAAAGGGGTGGCACTAAATGAGTTAAGGTTATTTGCTGCTAGACTTCCTTTGTGTGTGGGTGGGTCTTCATTGTACTTTTAATTTAATCTTTATCTTGTCTTGTTTTTCTTGCTCTTTTGTTGCTTGAAACCCAGTATTATGTTTTTGTATCGCATGCTGCTGTTGTCGCACAAGTCTTGCAGACATACTGCACTGCCTCAACATTTTGCTTCACTTGTACCTGCACGACACACAACCGTTGTCATTATCCTAACCGACCCCTCCTTCGTCTTAGCTTATGCGTCCCCTGAATGCTCTGGAGGAGCTGTACCGCCTGATTGAGAGCTTCATCAGCTGCCGTCGTACGGCTGCCTGTCAGTACACCGCCTGCGGGGCGTCGGGAGTCGGCCTCCTCACCGTGGCCTCCGAGCTCTGCTCACGCCTGGGGGCCACGCACATCGCCATGTGCAACAGCGGCGTTCACCGGTGAGTGTCGAGAGCACATTTTGTGTGTGCACACTGCACACTGCACAGTACAACCCTCCTGCCGTCTGTTCTGGTGTTCAGGGTCTTTTGACGCGCACTAATAAGTCCACACAGGCCTAGTCGGACTGCCAAGCTATTTTTACTCTAAAGCTGTGCAGATCGATTGACATCAGCATGGCGTCCCATATTCCAGCGCTCGGTAGACTCTCACACTGTTCCAGCTTTGTGGAAGACGCTATTCATAACAACGGTGCACAAAAAGGCTGGTGTATAATGATTTTCCTCTAACTTTATTTATTGATGTGTGTTCCAACTTTAATGCTGTGGAAGAACACGAGAGTTAACACTACTCTGAATAGATTGTTGTAGTTTTGTTTACTTATAGGACACAGCAAGTGGAGGCTTGATGGATTGATGGAATATTTTATCAACAGTACAGGTAGTACAGTCTAGGAGTGGTTCTCAATCCTTTTTGGCTGGAATACCCCTAATCCTGATTTCCAAAATCAAGTGCCCCTTCCCCAGACTACTGCAAAATTTACATCAAAAGTCCAGTTCCAATGCCAATATGTTCAACATTAAACAGCTTAATGGCAAATAAACATTGCTTTCTATTCAATAACTGTTACTATAGTCAAGTTATTGACTGAGTAATTTGGTTTAGAAATGTACAAATGTGCAGGTTCACACAAACTTTGTCAATGTTTTATCATTAACCATAACAGTAAAATACATATTCCCATTTATAGTTTTCCTCACGTACCCCCTGCAGTACCCCTATGTACCCCTAGGGGTACACATACCCCTATTTGAGAAACACTGGTCTAAGGTAATACCAAAAGCATAACACAAAAGGCCCAGGGCATGTTTCCATGGTGGTCCACTGTACTCAATTAATCAGTGATATTCATATAATACATACAATACAATACAAACACACACACTACAAAACATATTGGAATAAAGCTCAGAAGAATCACAAGTTATATTTACAGTATATAGGAGGAGAGGGGAAGGGGTCAGATTATTCTACGATCAAGGTGTTCAAGGAGTTAAACTATGTTCACTCGTATTTTGTGGGCAGGAATTAGTTTTAAGTTTTAGTTGGAAGTCGAGAACATCCTACAGTATATATATGTCCTTTAGTAGGTCATTCCACATTCTGGCGTATAATTGTATGCATTTTTACCCATGTGTGAGCCGAATTGTGGGGGAACAAGGTCAGATGGGATGCTGTTATAGACCAAACATAGCAACACAAGGTTGTGTGATATCCCCTAATAAGTACACCCCAATAATTCCTCCACCAAGTGATCATGTTTTCACCCCTGTGTGTGTGTGTGTGTGTGTGTGTGTGTGTGTGTGTGTGTGTGTGTGTGTGTGTGTGTGTGTGTGTGTGTGTGTGTGTGTGTGTGTGTGTGTGTGTGTGTGTGTGTGTGTGTGTGTGTGTGTGTGTGCGCGCGCGTGCAGCTACTCTTATACAGTATACTACTACTAGGTTATTCAGCGTCATATTTCTTGTGCACACTAAGAGCAGGCCAAGGACCTAAATTATAACATCATGTTTGTCCAAGTGATGACAAGAAGTCCGCACAGACCGCTGCTGCTCCAAGTAAACTTTAATGTGCAAATCCCAACGTTTTGACCAACGAATGGACTTCCTCAGGCGGTCCCCTAAGGAAGACCATTCACGGGTCGAAACGTGATCTGCTCAATAATTGGAGCAGCAGATGTCTTGTTATGTACTGTATCTTTTTTGGTCCTGCACCCAGTGTTAATTTTGTCAACTAAGACTAAAAGACTAAAAGAATACAAGATTTTGATATTTTGTCGATAAGACTAGACTAGACTAAGACTAAATTTAAGTCTAAAACTAATAGCTGTAAGAATTTACACTGGTATGTAACTGCAATGAAATTATATTTATATTTACCCTAAAAAATGTATCTTTTTTTTTTTATGACTCAATGTTTATTTTGTTTTTGGAGCGGTGAAAGCGCTCCCAATGAACAGGTATATCCGTGGGTATGTGGCTGGCTGGCTGGCTGGCTGGCTGGCTGGCCCTGTCCGTAGCCTGGGCAATACCTTGAGTGGCCACACACAACACACTAGTTAAAGGAGGGGCGCTGTTTTGTGCAGGCCAGGCACACTCACCACTCACTCACAGGCACAGTTTACACTCACTCACTCACTCACTCACATAGGGTACAGCTGCTCAAATTCACCGCTCCACTTCAAACCGAGGTTTGATTTTTATTTTTATTTTCACAATAACATGGAACAAAGTACACAGGTATCTTAACTACTAAGACTAAGACTAAAATGTTTTGATATTTAGTCGACACAGACTAGACTAGACAAAACAATTTCAGAAAACTAAGACAGAACTAAGACTAAATGGTGTGTTATTCAAAAGACTAAGACTAAATCAAAATTTGCTGAAAGAATTAACACTGCCTGCACCAGCGTCTACTGCATGGTTGTGCATCATTTCCTTCTCTCCTTGTGACAACATGCCACACTCATTTTCAATGTGTTCACTGTCCAAAGGATTTGTCTCCATATACTGTTGCATGTCTACTCTGGTTGCACTGTAATGAACTCCTTTAATATATCCATTGCCCCGTGCCTTTTCATTCACACACAACCCATACAACAGATCACTCCGTGCCCCAGACAGAGAGGCTTGCCTGAAGAGGAGATTTGCGCTCTACTAAGTGTCCAGTTATACAGCATCATGTCCATGTCCATATATGGCCATTTCAGTTCAGAATGAACAGGTTTTATCTGTCCTGTACGTCCAGAATATGTGTGTAGTGTCCCTCCCGGTCTGATGATTGGATACTTTGAGGATTGGTCAAGCTTCACATGATAATTCGGCCCTCCAGATAAAATCATTCATTCATTCAGAATATATAAAGAATGTAGAATTCAGAATATATAAAGAATGTATAGATCACAGAGTTCATAACTCTAGAACACATAGAATAAAAGTTCACCGCTTCACTTCGAACCGAGGTTTGATTTTTATATTAACAACTTGAACCCTAGTGTCCATATTCTGGACCCTAGTGTCCATATTCTGAGAACTAGCCAAAAATAGCAGATCTACAAGATCTACAAAAGCCTCGCAGCACGAGGCGTTGTGAGCTTGTAGATCTGCTATTTTCGACAAAGAGGTTTGGTGTAGAGGGGACAGAGTAAAATGTCAAGTTTATTAGGTAATGACGGCTCAAGTGGTAAAATATCTGAAAACACAAATTGACATGAATCCAAAATACACTGATGATTGTGCTGTAAAGGTGGTGGGGGTCCCTGCTTCATCTCTCTCTCAACTAAGTGGTCCTTGGCCTGAAAACATTAAAGACCCCTGGACTAAAGGGATAGAGGCTTTACTGAGTGAACAGACAGTCATTTTGATATTCTGCAATCCGAGAGAACATCATTGCACTAAATTATAGCTTGGTTTGGCAGCCTAACGGTGAAACTGAAAAGCAGGCTTTCCAACAAGCAAAGAACATCTACTCTATGAAGGCCATAGAGAAGGAAGAATAATGAGCACACACACTGCCTGCATGAGTAGGCAGTGTACAAACAAGCAACAAAAATCTTTGTAGAATCTCATCATCCTAAGGCTCATCTGCTCTGAATAGGAAGCTCTGTGTGCCAAATGAAATCAAACCTTCTTGAAGCTATCGTTTGTTCCAGCCTCATTCAAGATGCTGAACTCTAATGCTAAATCCTATGCAATAAAGCCATGTGCACTCTGTACTTTTCTTCTTGGTTTTGTTTGTCATGCTGTCGTGTTGTCATTGTTTTTTTTTATGCTGGGCTGGCGTGTTGTCTTTTTTTATTATCTCTGCCAGGAGATAATGCTTCACCCTCTTTGTCTGTCTGTCTGTCTGTCTGTCTGTCTGTCTGTCTGTCTGTCTGTCTGTCCATAGCAAATCTTGCATAATAGTACATGGTTGATCAGCGTAATTACTTGTGCACATTGGCAGCAGGCCCAAGAACCTCAATTCCATAACACAATTAAATACTTTTCAAATCCGACAAACAATTAGTCACCTCTAGTATATTTATACTAGAGGTGACAGAGCAATCATCCCTAAAGGCTATGGGATGTGCTTCCAGCCAGGCTGTGGGTGGGAACTAGATGCAGACATATTGCCAATTTCAAATCATTACAGTTTTGGCATTTCCAATATGTTTTACAAAAAAAGAGGGATATATAGTTAATTCTTAATATAAAGTTAATTCTTCTCTATAATGACGTCCACTTTTCTACCTTTCTTTCTGCCTGGATCCTCTCTCTTTCTCCTTGCTCTCTCCTTTTACAACTCTGTTCTCTCCTACTCCCTTCAACACAATACTTCTTTCTTCCCTCTCTCCTGTGTGTTTTCCCCTCGTCTGCTTTCTACTCATCCATTCTATGGGGACTGAGCACTGGTTCGACCTCCCGTTGTCCCGACCTCCCGTTGTTCCGTTGACATTCACCAGGTTAACATTCACCAGCGTCAGCAGGTTAGCATTTCACCAGTTTAGCATTCAGCAGCGTCAGCAGTTTAGCATTTTCACCAGGTTAGCATTCACCAGCGTTAGTTTTACTGAGGTTAGGGTTAGGGTTAAGTTTAGGTTTAGGTGGTCTATGACATCTCCTCAGCCCCAACACGGTTCACCAGTGTTTAGATACGCCTTTTTTCTTTTTTTTTACGCCATGCATTAACCACTTTCAGGGCCCATTGTTTTTGTGAGTGGATTAGAGCCTTTAAAGTTAGCTCGGCACTTTTGCACAGGAAGGGGCGACATGGCCGTTAGCTCTATTCTCATTGAATTCTATATATGGATTCTCCTCGGCTCACCTGCGGCGTAGGAGGAGACATTCGTCAATGCACGAGGACAGAAATATCCCGATCGTTTGTCTCCCCTGGATCTTTCATCTCTCACTTTGTTCTTTCTCACAGACTCATTCCACCCCTAACCACTCTGTCCAATACTCTCATTGTTTTCTCTGGGACTCTTTTTTTTGTGTTTGTCCGTCTCTGTCTCTCTCTATCCAACAATATCTCTCTGTCTCGCTCTCTCCCTCTCAGTCTCTCAGACATTCACGGTGTGACTGATGGCTTGATGAAGTGCCGTGGACTGAGCTGCCGGCTTGCATGAGCCTTAATAGAAAGCTGCTGTCAGTGCATGACTGCTTCCCTGTTATTAACCCACTCTGTCAGTGTGTGTTAGTGTTGGGCGACATTGACATTGTGATATGAAACTAAATATCATCTGGGCTTTTGGATATCATAATGTGATATATCATCACAATATCTGCTGTAGCACAAACTGTCCAGTTTGGGACAAATTAAACTTGACCATGAATATCAATCAATATAGAGGTATTTGGTCACAAAATATTGTGTTATTTGTGTGCACTTGTGTGTGTGCGCGCATGTGAGTGCGTGCGTGTGTGTGTGTGTGTGTGTGTGCGCGTGTGTGTGTGTGTGTGTGTGTGTGTGTGTGTGTGTGTGTGTGTGTGTGTGTGTGTGCGTGTGCGCGCAAGTCACCCGGGCAGGGAGGAAGTGTACAGAGACACAGCGGGTGACAAGGCCTTCCATATTCAGTGTTTATTTGTGAAACAGCTTTCTCCCTCAATACATTCTCACCTTCCTTCCAGGCTACAGATGGCAGGGCTGTTCCCTATCCTTCAGCATCACTACACAGATAGAACTGCTTCCATTTTCACAACTCAAATCTAGGCGGTGGATTTGTGGCTTAAGCAGTTACTGTGGTGACTGTCTAACTACTATACTTTGTTGACAACTGTATACTTGGTATCCTCCTTTTTCCCCCTCCCCATTCTCTTTGCCAAAAATAGCGCATTGTGGATCTGCTATTTTTGCTGAACTAGCCCTTACCCGTTCAAAGATATGAGCTCCAAAATTATGTGCAGTGTGTGGGTTATGGGATGTGCACTGTGCATACAGTATATGAGGGATGGAAAGTAACTTTAACTGGTGCTTGCATGATGTAGGAGCATCAATGTAAGAAACTTGTTTGTTTAATGGCTACAGAGATACTGTGTCCCCCCCCCCCCCCTCCCCAGCCCCCCCGCCCACCCGCCTGCACACACACCCGCCTGCCTGCACACACACACACACACACACACACACACACACACACACACACACACACACACACACACACACACACACACACACACACACACACAGAGCTGGTTAAACATGTTGCCTCATGCTAGATGCAGAATAGATGTGCCTCATGCTAGATGCAGAATAGATAGTAGCTGCACCATAAAAATGCTAATATACAGCATATGATTTGTGAAAGTGACAAACGGGCTTCACAGTTATGTCAGGTGTGTTCATATGCTAATGGTGATGCGATTTCAGATCAATTGCTTCAGCCACTGAGGAGAAACGCTGTTTCAGACACTCACTCACTCAAACATTCGCAGTATAGATGTTAGTAGTAACATCTATACTATACTATACTATAGTATAGATGTTTGCCTATTTTGCTGAATATTCACCCATTATGACATGCCATGCAGATCTATTTGGATTTCCAGGCATATACACAGTGCACACATGCAATAATTCTGTTAGAAGTAAAAGTCTGAAATTCAAATTTACTTGAGTAAAATTATGAACGTTTTGGCATCAAAATGTACTTAAAGTACCAAAAGTAAAATTACAACATTTTTTAAAATAGCAGATCTACAAGCTCACAACATATCGTGATGCCACGCGTTGTGAGCTTGTAGATCGGCTATTTTCAAATAGCTTAGGTATAAAATAGGGTGGTTAATGTATATATGTTTTGTAATATTATAATTTTTATCTGCAAAGTAACTATAGTAACTAAAGTTTTCAAATAAATGTAGTGGAGTAAAAATACAATATTTGGATCTGAGTTGTAGTGGAGTAGAAGTAAAGGTATTGGAAATACTCCAAATACCTCAATATTGTACAATACTTAATAACTTACGTAGTTTCTTTACATCACTGAGTTTGCAATATTCTGTATTGTACTGCCATGCCTTTTTTTGTCAGTCATGCAACAAAAATATATTGGAGGGGCAAAAAGAAAATAGATTATATTGTGTCAGCTAGACAAAATGCGTGCAAGAAGGAAAATAGAACAGAAATACTAAGCACCCCAAACATTCTATGGTATTTTGTGAGGTGGATAACTGAAGACTCAGGCACGTTGCGTATTGGTCAGGGACTTTTCACACACAGACACTGGAGATTTTCCACTTGTGTTCTGACAGGTACAGTAATCATGTCTACATACTGTAGGCTATGCAGCTTTTCCTTTCTTTTCTTTTTTAACAAATACGCCGTTCTGCTTTGATACCTGTGGTCCTTTATTTTTATCTTGACGGCTTTGCTCTCACCTGACCTTTTAGTTAAACACAGCTTTTATGGAAATGTGGCTTGCTACTCTTTATGATGATGCATGACGCATGCAGCATTTTATAATCATAAGACCCAAATACTGAATTCAGAATATGTATGACACTTATTTACTATGACACACTAGTCCACTAGTAGGCTCTACTAGTGGTTCTCAAATGTTTTATTTGCAAGGACCCCCATAACTGAGAGTGTACAGTGTACTGAGACACTCTCAGTCTCAGACCTGTTATGGTCATTCAGGGCTCTCTCTTTATGTGTTTCTGGTAATATGTCTTCTCATTTTGTATGCCCTTGGAAAAAAATATTTTTTTACAAAAATGTCCACCACAAGCCAGCTGGGACCCTATACATAGTTGCCAGAGTCTTACAGAACTACTTACTTTGTCTCCTTTTTTCCCTCAATACCAAATCTCTCTCTATATTCGCAAACCCCCCCCCCCCCCCCCCCCCCCAGGGACGCTCGGGTTTATATGGATAAACTGCACGAGAACACAGAGATGATAATCAAATCGGTCAGATTCTTTGCCAGCCTGATCTTTCTCAGTGGAACTTAATCTGGCGAAGGAGCTTTTGGACGGTTCAATTTGCAGTGAAAGGGCCATGGATCGATACTTGTGCTTGTTTTCATGCAAAGGTCACCCAGTCCCCTCGATGCCTGCCTCTCTAAAGATTTGTCCACCTGCTGTTTGTGTGTGTACTTATATACGTGCCACTGTACCATCTCAGCATGACTGTGCCACAGAACACAGCACACCGACTTGGAATCAAATCTTATCTTCCAGGCCAAATCAAGATTCATTCCCACTGGTGCCTTTCAGTCTAAGCCAGACTGGTGGGGGTTCATTGTTCCCTGTTGCTTGGTTATCTTCTTACCGTAAAATTACTTTTCTCAAGCAACTGAAGTGTTTCATTACCGAGAGGTTGTGTGGAGGTAAAGAAGGATAATCCTGATGACAAGGTGTCATGCAGCCCGACACAAAGACTAGAAATTGGAGTCGTATTGTATTTTGTTATCTACCATATCTGGCTGTAGCCCAGTAGCTTGCGTGTGATGCTTTTAGAAATGCTGTTTTTATCCAGCCAAAGTCGTCTATTTTACATGACGCTTTCAGACTCAAATCACAGTCCCGCTCGCCGGCACCGTCTGCTCTCTGTCTTTGTTTCCACGATCGCACCCTCAGGGCTGTGGAACTGTCACACTGTTGAGTCAGCTTAGGGCTCTATTGTCACTGCCATTGAATTCCCTGAAAAGCCTTGTGAAGTCTACAGTACATTGCAGTATTTTCCAGTGGAAAAAGGGACATGACTGTTAGGGATTAGAAAATATAGTTCAGAGTTCTTTGTGTAACATTTGCTTACTTGCTAAATAATGTTTTCAGGAGTGATTGTACAGAGGATGCTTTAGAGGTCAGATATTTTAACTTCTCCCTGGGACGCCTAGAATATGCAGACTGAGGGCATTATGTTTAAGCATTTCCCAAATGGGTATACACCACACACATAGCCGCCTACTTACTGTAGCACTATTATGGATCACATTGCTCTATGAGTAAATCCCCTGCACAATTAGCTACCACATCGTCCCATAAAGTATCGTTTTCAATAATCGCAATATGAAATCTGTACAGTGTGATTTAGTTTTAGTCACAGTCTTTTGAATAAAATTGCATTTAGTGTTAGTCATATTTTAGTCATCTAAAATGTTTTACGTTTAGTCTAAAAAAATCCCACGATTTTAAGTCTAAGAAATCTATAGTTGATTCTACAAACATCTATTTTTACTGGATCTTTTCTCCACTAGTTCCTCTGTAACATTTTAGTTTAGTTTTTATTTGTTGAGAAATTGTCAGTATATTTAGTCTTAGTTTAATCATCATAGCTTAGTTTTTATTTAGTTTTTCGTCAGTGAAAAAAGGTAGTCGACGTTTCGTCATTGTTTTAGTCGATGAAATCCACACTAAATCTGCACAATAGCATCAACAAAGTTGCCGCAGAGTGAGTTATTTGATCTTTTGTGCTGTATGTCTTTAGGTTAGGTTGTGCGGTGCGTTATGCTTAACCTCACGTTCTCCCTAAACCAACAGGTCGACCCTGAGTGTGACGTTGGAACAGTCCATCCTGCTGGCTCGAAACCACGGCCTGCCCCCTCGCTGCATCATGCAGGCTACCGATGTCATGCGAAAACAGGTATGGAGCTTGTGTATTGAGCACACACTCGCTTATACCGTTGGTAAAGAGAGGTCTGCTCGACTGGTCTGCCCGTTCTTTATTTCGATAGGGGTGACTGACGTTTTGACTTTCGTCTTCCTCAGTGTCAAGCACACTCACTTATGCATGCACATACTGTATACTGTGCAGGCATTAGACACACACGCCACGTGCACACACATACATACACACACACGCACGCACGCACGCACGCACGCACGCACGCACACACACATTTTAGAATTGAGGTCCTTGGCCTGCTGTCAGTGTGCACAATATATATGACGCTGATTGGCCGAATAGTATAATGAGAGTAGCTGCAAACGCACGCACGCACGCACACACACACACACACACACACACACACACACACACACACACACACACGCACACACACACACACACACACACACACACACACACACACACACACACACATTTTTATTGCTGCATGTTAAGGCTCAGCATCTTACTGCACTCCTTTCACACACATTCACTTGCCGTTTGCATTTCCCTGAGTTCTCAACTCTTGCTGTCTGCAGTCTAATCTACTATATGTTAGGTTGAAGTCATTTGCTTTGCGTTGGTAGTTCCAGCAGTGGGATATTTCTAATAATATTTAATTTGTATTCCATGTGAAGATTCACAACACCACTCCAGAAACAATGAGGTATTCTTTGCATGTATGGCATGTATGCTGTCCGTACCTGCACTTGTCATACTTTACTGGTTATTATGTGACATTATCCCATTTAGACCTAGTCATTATTGACTGCTTTAACCAGTGAAAAATAGCAGATATACAAGCTCACAGCGCGGCACCGAGTGCCGCGCTGCGAGCTTGTAGATCTGCTATTTTTGAAAAAGTCGTGAAAATGTGTGCAAATCTTTGAATACCGTATATGTATTTTCAAAGCGAACGTTTGTAACTAAAATTTTGCTTCTGGGTGGTCCCTGGAACTAGATATTTTGAGATGGGGGTCCGTGGACAAATACATATCATTTTGGGGGTCCTTCACATGAAAAGGTTTGAGAACCACTGACATAGTAGTCTCTCAAGAACAGACTAACTGAGCTCCATTGAAGTAAAAAGGACCTTTTCTTTGATGATGGCTGGCCAGATTGCTGACATAGAAACATAGGTTTTTCAAAAAATCTTAGAAGGATTCAAAAGACACTTATAGAATCGGGTCAAAATTCAAATTTTCACAATTTTTCAAAAATAGCAGCGCGGCACTCGGCAGCGCGGCACTCGGTGCCGCGCTGTGAGCTTGTATATCTGCTATTTTTTTATATTTAAAGTATAAAATATTGCGTCATAATGTGTTCAGGCCTAAATGACATTATCCAAGGATGGCTGGTTGTGCCAGTAGCTCCCTTGTTGGTTTCTCCTGGACCCAATTATTTGCATGTAGTAGCTTTCCAAAGGCACCAACCATTTTATTAGTACCCAGGAGCTACACCTTTTCTCATGTTGCCTGCCTCCTTCGAGGTAATTCGTAAAACCTCTGTTGCTCTCCTCCCCTCTCCTTTCTCTCTCAGTCTCTCAGGCTGCAAGTTTGCCAGATATATTCCCATTTCTGCCAGAGAGAGAGAGAGAGAGAGACAGAGAGAGAGAGAGACAGAGAGAGACAGAGAGAGAGAGAGAGAGAGAGACAGAGAGAGAGAGAGAGAGAGAGAGAGAGAGCAGCTTGTGTGCTAGTCTGTCTGTCTGGCAGGGACTGAGGGAATGAATACCCACTACTTTTCTCACAGTGTGTGCATTTTCACACAAACGGCTGGAGAATCCTTCCGGCCAAGAGCAGAGCTCGGACCTTGTACCTCTGGCTCTCATTAGAAGCATGTGAGTGCTGGTTCAATTGCTATGTCCAGTCAGCAGAGAGAGAGAGAGAGAGAGAGAGAGGTTAGATGAGGCTGCCTTGTAAGTCAAGGGAGGGCTGAGGTCCTCTCTCTCTACCCTCCTCCAGTAAAGAACATGGCTACCAGCCAAAGGCGAACCGATGTTGTGTGTTTGACCTTGAATCCCGATTGGCTGTGCAGTCAAATAAGGAGTGCAACTAAGTGAGAGGTGTTATCGTTGAGTGGAACATACAGCTGGAACGTGCAGTGTTTAAGACATTTTCCAAACCCTTGTGTAATTTCCGAAGCCCTATAATCCTAGCAGGTCAGACTACAAGGAAGCTTTTATCGTATTTTCTGCACTGAGACGGGTTGTGCTGCATTGATCAGTTTTCGTTAATTAATTTATCCGGCTCATTTCCAGTCAAAGTGCCTTCAAGTTTCAATTTCATAATTACATTCATTAGCATCGCAGTATGGATCTGCCTTTCCTCGTGTCTCTCATGGGACAGGTGAGTCATTATTCATAGTTCAGAGACAACATCCTTCAAATGAATAATGAGATCAGACATTGAAATGCGTCGTGTGTGTGTGTGTGTGTGTGTGTGTGTGTGTGTGTGTGTGTGTGTGTGTGTGTGTGTGTGTGTGTGTGTGTGTGTGTGTGTGTGTGTGTGTGTGTGTGTGTGTGTGTGTGCGCGCGCGTGTGCGTGCGTGCGTGTATATTTTACAGGACTGTGTCTGAGTCCTTGGTGTCACAGACATTACCTGAAGTGTCTGGTGAATGTGAAACCGTCTGAGGGTCTGGTCACCAAATGTCATGTAGCTGCTGAGTACAGCCACAACTGGCCCATCCATCATGGATGGCAGCACTCTGCCGTTCCACTCCAGCACCGCAGAATTTGCAAATCACCTTGAGTGTTTTTTTACCCTGCATGCAGCAATGCATTGCAGGTCATATCTGTTAGACCTTTTTTCTTGACAATTTAGTCGTTTTGCCAATTAATTCCTCCCCATACACTTCTGTGTTTGTCACTGCGGTTGTATCCTACGGACTCACTTGCCACGAGGAGTAGTACTCCTCTCGCCCGACACTCCCCACTGACAGGTGCCGCCCCAGCCCGCAGGAGTATGTGCAATGACCAATCCTCCCCGCCCGGCTTCCATTCGGGGGCCAAACATAGTCACCCAACAAAGCCAGAAGCAACAAAGTGGATTTAAACCCATATAGGTTCTAATGCCTGACTTGCTACATGTCACTTTAACATTCCTGTCTCTCACTAGTCTGTGTCTGTGTGTAAATAAAAGATAGAAAGCCCCAAACAATAGCAACAACAAAAAGGTAAAGGTCAAAGTACACCTTTTAAGCATAACCCAAGAACAGATGGCTTGATTTTCAAACTTAGTGACAATGATCTTTATTTGGCTTCTGCAAATAAATCACTATGTTTTG
Organism: Nannobrachium achirus; assembly: GCF_963921795.1. Lineage (NCBI taxonomy): Eukaryota > Metazoa > Chordata > Actinopteri > Myctophiformes > Myctophidae > Nannobrachium > Nannobrachium achirus. The sequence continues at coordinate 33,972,030 of NC_137828.1, read as the reverse complement.
GGTGAAAAGGTCAAGTAGGTGTAGCATGCACGCCACGGGTAGGGTCTGTATCCTATTTCTTATTGTATAATTCTGCACAAGTAGATCCTCGAGGTTAATTTAACTCAGAAGAGTCTAAAGAGTTAAATTCTGCGGTGAACACACACTCTAGAGAACACATATGCAGGACAGATCAATCAATGCTGCTCAAATGGAATGAAGTGGATTCTGCATGCTCAGCAGAAAAATGCGTGTACTCCAAGAATACCTAGCCTTTGTGAAATATTCAAAATATCACTGAAACGATGTGGGCAGAGGTCACAAAACATTAATCTGCTGAACTGGCTTCTATAGAACAGAAATGTGAGTGATATGCATTAGTGAGCAATGCGCTGTTTACATTTCACATCACAGGATATACAGTATACACACACGCAGTGAGACAGTTTGTAGACTATACTGTAATGTACCTTTCCTCTGTTATATGACAATTGACAAAGCCACCCAACATGAATAGCTGACGGCAAATTTCAATCGCTGGCTGAAATAACTACATACGGTAGAGCAAGGGTCTTCAACAGGGGGTCCTAGACCCCCAGGGGGTCCTCAGAGTTTCTACAGGGGGTCCTCCAAATCTTTGAGTGATAGAAACTTAACCACTTGAACCCTAGCATCCATATTCTGAGAACTTTAGCCAAAAATAGAATATCTACAAGCTCACAACGCCTTGGGCTGCGAGGTGTTGTGAGCTTGTAGATCGGCAATTTTTTGCAAAGAGCTTTGGTGTAGAGGGGAAAAAGAGCAGACTAAGTACAGAGTGAAAGGTGAAGTTTATTAAGTATTGACGTAACTTTCAAGTGGTTAAATATCTGGAAACACAAATTGATGTGAATCCAAAATACACTGACGATTGTGCAGTCAAACAATGAAACTATATGGAATCTATGAAAAGGTTGTGGGGGTCCCTGCTTCATCTCTCTTTCAACTAAGGGGTCCTTGGACCCCTGCGTTAGAGACTTCTGTTTCCATTGTCAGGCTGTGTGTATGCTAGTGTCTTTATCCCTTGGTGACTTCAGGGGGCATCTCCCTGTCTGGAGACATCAGGACGGATGGGTGTGATAGGTATCGTGTAATTGCTGATGCTATCCTGCTATCGTAGACGGACAGTCGGCCAGACTGCCCCATAGAGTTCTTACAGCGCTGGTGAAATGCACTGTAGGTCAACCGCACCCAGTACAAAAAGGAGGTACCCATGAACTTATGGTTAAAGGATATGAGTGAGAGAGGGGGGCTGTGGGTGTGTTTCCAGACCGATACAAAGGCTTGGATAAAGAAACAAGTTTAAAAAATCTAGATTTAGATACAGTATTTGTGAGTGCAGGTGTTCTAGGCTGTAGACTGCAGAGAGGCTGAGTTGCTTTTAATCCATTTATGTCTTTGCGCCCCCCCACCCCCAGCAGCTGACTGTGTGCAGGGCCTGCAAAACACTGGAACATCAGCAACGTGCATAATGTGGCCCTGACTGGGCATTATCTTTCTCACACACACACACACACACACACACACACACACACACACACACACACACACGCATGCACGCACGCACGCACACACACACACAACCACGCACACAGTTTTTTACAATTTATTTATGCCCACCTTGTGATTTTTTTTTTTTTTTTTTTTTTTTTTACAAATCACACATTTATAGCCTACCGGTACATGCCTGCTTGGCTTGCATACAGTACATAGACAGACAGGCAGGTGGATAGATAGAACAGTGCAGCAATAGCTAGTTTTAGCTTGTGCTTAGCTGCCTTGCTTTTGAGTAGCAGTACAGTACATCTAGTAATATCCACCCACGATATTTATAGCTTTTTTCACCGTTTTACCTCACAGCTGACTACTAGCAGTGTGTGTCTGATAGAAAACAATCGCTTGCCCAGGGGGGGACTCTGGCTATTAAACAAGCTCTATCACCAGTGATTGATTCTGGATCATGGCAAGATGACAATGAATCACAGCTCACCGCCCAGACTCGGGGGACATTGAAGACACATGTAAATCCTGTATTAATACGCCTGTAAGCTAAGCAAAGAAAAGCTATCAGTCAAGGAAGAGTTTCCAGTCAGCAGAGAGTTAACTCAGTATTGCTTAGTAATTGATTTCAAACATGCGCAAACTGATTCACAAAGAAAGTTTCACACACCCTTCAATGTCACCACTCTCTCTGTTTATCTGTTTAACACCTTGGGCCAAAATAGTCCTAATACAGGGACGGTTGAAAGGTCCTGTGGCCTAAGCTTTATTTAAACCCTGCTGTCTGCAGTGTTGCTCCTCCGAGCTCCAATTGGTGTCAGTGCTGCTTTAAGTTGATACATGCCGATGCCTAGAAGTGTTTGTCTGCTTGTCTTTCAGGGGGCTAGAGTCCAGAATTCTGCCAAGAACCTGGGAGTGAGAGACCGCACACCATCAACAGTGCCAAGGTAAGGTATTACTGTCTGCTCCAATTATTTTGTTGCTACAAAACCTGCCATTACATATTTTTAGTGTATGCGTTAGTGCACCTGTGTACATTTACTTTGCAGTGCCCATGCATGTGTGCATGCATGTATTATAGTGTGTGTGTGTGTGTGTGTGTGTGTGTGTGTGTGTGTGTGTGTGTGTGTGTGTGTGTGTGCGTGTGTGTGTGTGTGTGTGTGTGTGTGTGTGTGTGTGTGTGTGTGTGCGTTGCCCCTATCCATGCCAAACTTTGCACACACACTCCTTGGATAGCAAATCACAACCTCCGCCCCTGATTTCTCACTCGGCCCTCTTCTAGCGCCACCATCAGGCCGATTTTTGCAAAACAATTATTTTTACACTGCTCCTACATATTTAGGCCTACAATCACGCAAAGCGGTACACAGTATCTCTAAAGTCACGTCATCAATATGGATCTGTCCCATTTCCCATATTCCCTCCTGATTGGCTACGATTGCCTTCTAAAGTTTGTGTATGCAACGTGACGGTCGCTTATCTCCCGATTAGGGAGTCTTACTGGTCAATTGTGTTTTATATGCTGCACTATAAACAGAAACATGTGTCACACACTGTAACACTTTGCTGTCACACTGCCATACTTTCACGTAGAAACGTGATTTCAACTTTAAAACACTCACACTACTTGGCACTTTTTCCGGCCAATAGGGACGAGCTGTAATTGTTGAAGCCCCGCCCCCCCTGTCGTCCTTTTGGCTGGGCTTTAAACATCCATAACTCCAGTTCGCAGCATAGTACCATTTGAAACTTGGTGTCTGGTCTTAGACCGCCATAGGGACGAGCTGTAATTCTTGAAGCCCCGCACCCTCTTTCCTCCTATTGGCTGGGCTTTAAACAGCCATAAGTCCATTTTGCAGCATGGTACCGTCTCGAAACTTGGTGTCTGGACTTAGACGCCCAATATGGATGAGCTTTAATTGTTGAAGCCCCGCCCCAAGTCTGTTGTTTCCGCCCGCCCTGACGGTCGCTTCTCGTCCTTAGGGCATCTTACTGGTGATATGATATAATCAATAGTGTTTTATGTGCGGCACTATAGACTTGAATATTACACTTTCCTCCCAAAGTAAATGTACAGGAGTTGATGTATTTTCATCTGTGTGTTTCTTCATGCAGACTGTACAAATTATGCCAGCCCCCACCTCCAGATGGTGACCCATAATGCAGTGCAGTGTTGACGTCGTGCTGAGGAGCTTTGGAATCTCAAACACTGCTGCGCCGTTTCTACAGCACCAGCTCTTCTCTCTGCCTATGAAGGAACTCTGATTGGCCATTGGGTCAAATTCTTTACATTCAAAGAGCAGCCGCCTCACTGTAAATAGAATATTAAAACAGTAAATAGTATTTTTAATACTTTTTTATTTTTTGCTGTATTCCTTAAGTGTTTGAAAATGTATTTTTGTTTGTATGTTTGTTTTTTCATCCTGCATCTTATTAGAAATGTATTTTACATTTTTGTATCTTAACAGTGCGGTGCTCACCATGCAAATGGAAGGAATTGTGTGCTGCTTGGTTTTCATGGAGGAAATTCATAATTCATGGTATTAGCTACATTTGCATATAAAGTGAGTAAGGTGTTAGTGATGGAAAATACATTGACAGAGTAAAAAAAAACATTGATGACAGTTTCTTTGTTTGCATTCCTTCCGCCCTTCAGCCTTATTGCTTTATTGGTTTACCTGTTATTTGAGACTCAATATTCACTCATAACTATATGAATGTTTCTTCATGCATAACTTTGGAGATATGATCTTCGCAGGCCTGTAAATATGCAGACTTAGAAAAAGAAGTGGGTCAGTAGTGAAAATGGAGCCATACTCCTGTGTTCCAGCTTTTTTTCTTATTTCCCATGACTGTTAGAGTAATGTAAGTCGATGTGGTTCACTGAATGTTGACATGAAGGTTTTACTTTCTACACTGCCATTTTGTGGTTTGAGCATCACAGATCTAAATATGTTTTGTATGGTTTATCAGTATTAACGTGTCATAGGTTATGCCACGGTCTTTGAAGTAGAGCTATGAAACATACTTTATTTTATATTGCCATTACTCAGGATTGAACAGTTACTATTTGTTACTTATCATTTCTATCGGAAGTTAACATTGTAGAAAGGATGACTAGCTTACTACTATGCAAACAAACAAGTGGTTTTAAACTGTATCAATAAGCTCCAGTTTTATAGTGTGTCGCATAACGTCTCATCATTACATTTATTGTAAAAATTTAACTTGACTTGGCAGTCTGTGTATCATTCAAAACACAACAAATAAAAAAAACGTGAAGATATGTTTGTTAAAAATATTATAAAAAATGATAACATTGTCTGGACAAAACGCATCTGTAATTTATTTTCCTCTGAATTTTAAATGCATTGTAGCCTGTTTTGTACATTACTATTTGTGTGCAGTTATTATTGTCTCTGCCAGGCCGAAGGCGTAGCCGAGACCAGTGGCGTCAGTTCAGCAAAAGCTAGGGTATGGCAAAGATGGGAGTCCTCATGGAAAATAGGCATTACATTTTGGATAACACGGTTCTATTGTGAAAATAGCAGATCTACATGCTCACAACGCTGCGAGGCGTTGTGAGCATGTAGATCGGCTATTTTCACAATGTCTAAAAAAAAACGACTTTTGTCTGTTTTTTACACAGGTTTCTACGGTTTCTTGGGCTGGATATGGCAGCCTGGAATGGTTTTTCAAGTGCAGCTAAACTTAGCATGTTAGTAAACATGCCACAATTAACAATAATGCATTGCACCTGTGCAGCTGACCTGCGGAAACTGGTAAATATACCATTTTGTCAAGCTGGGGAGAATACAAGTGTGGAGAATATAATTATAATACCTTGTTAAAGTGACCATTATGTAAAACTTTGCATTTGTAGTTATTTTACTGTAATTTAACAACATAATAATAACCATCGCAGATAGACAAAGAGACATTCATGGATTTATATTTAAAGTAACTTTTATTTTTCCCCCTGGACCCAGGGTATGGCAGCTGCATACCCCTGCCATACCCAATTGACGCCCCTGGCCGAGACTATGTTTTGCACCCTGTCCGTGTGTGTGTGTGTGTGTGTGTGTGTGTGTGTGTGTGTGTGTGTGTGTGTGTGTCTGTGTCTGTGTCTGTGTGTCTGTGGGCTCTGTCTCTCTGTCTGTGAGCAGCTAGTCTCGGGCACCGTTGGCCCGATCCAAGCGAAAATGTGCAGTGTGCACACACACTCCTTGGATGCCAGAGCAGAACCTCTGCCTGTTATAGCACCACCATGAGGCCGATTTGTTAGTTTTGATTTATTTTTATATTACTCCTGCAGATTTTGTCCAAACATGATGCAAATTGGTACACAGTAGCCTTTCTCTATAGCCCTAGTCATGTGATCAAGACAGAACTGTCCGATTTTTCATATTTCATCCTGATTGGGTATCATTGGCTTCCAAAGTTTGCACGATTGGTCCGTTTTGAACAAAATGCCACAAATCATGAAGCAGCATGCGAATTCTGTGAAATGTTGCATGCGCATTCTCACTAGGCAGAGGAAGTCCTGCTATAGCGCCTCCAGGAGGCCGATTTTGCTATTAAAACAGTTTTTCCAAAGAATTTCATCACGCAAATCGCCGGAATCGGTAGCCTACAAATTATTTCTGTAGTCAAGTGATCAAGACGGATCTGTCATTTTTTTCATATTCCAATTCAGGGCCGGACTGGGACATAAATTCGGTCCCGGCATCTTGGCCCAGACCGGCCCACCACAACTGGCACGAACCGAACATAGAAGATCTACAAGCCCACAACGCATCAAGGCAGTGGCCTGTTGTGGGCTTGTATGCTGTTAAATGTTTGGGTGGGACTCCTGGGCCACAGTAGCCAGTATTCAGATGATAGACAACTTGACAAGCCAGTGGGCCAATCATGTGATGTCTCTGCTCTGTGGGCCGGTGCTACTGAAGGATTCATGGGTTGCATTTGTAGTCCTAAACGGCCATGTTGAGGACCAACAAAGGTGTTTCAATTTGTTTGATTGGCATGGAACTAATTCTATGCCAATCAGAACACCTGTGTTGGTCCTCAACATGGCTGGTGTAGGACTACAAATGCAACCCATGAATTGGCCCTCTCCACTTAGTGGCCGCCTAACCTCGCCTCACCAGGCTTTCCTGAGAGAAAGCCTGGTATTTGTTTACTAAACAGGTTGGTTGATCCGGTCTAGACCGGATGATATCTTACGTCATTTTGTATTCAAAACGGACTACACTTTGGCCGGAACTACCGACCGGAATCAGTTTTATCCCAGTTAGCGCATGCGCAAAACCAGGTTAAAACTGTTTCCGGTCGGTAGTTCCGGCCAAATTGTAGTCCGTTTTGAATACAAAATGATGTGGGACGTCATCCGCTCCCGACCGGATCAAAAGCCTGAAATTGGAAGCGATCCCAGGCTAGTGGCCCGCCCAGCCCAAAATTACTATAACTATCCTAAAATGGTGCAATTTATTTGGGGCCCACAGGCCCACTTGTATAGTCTGCCCGGTATGCCAGATGCACAGTCCACCCCTGTTCCAATTCAATCATGATTGGCGAATTCCGAACATTGCTGGCCCACAATTACCTACCTGACCTGGCGGAGACTGTGCTCAGAGGAGCACTTTTTATCATACTGTTGCTTTACCATAGGCTACATGCATTAATGTTCAACCTGTGATAAACATAGTTCTGTTAAGGGCATTGTAATGTTAGTAGCCAACAGTAAGGTGCGCATGTTTCAGGGCTGCTATACTGACAGTAGTCTAGTGGAAACACGTGTTACAACAGAACACTGACACACCTGTATTCTATTCATGATAATTGGCTCCCAGACATTTTGGTGCAGCGCAGATGCGTAAAAAAGGTGCAGTAGCTACATCTGGTAGGACCTGTGGATAAATCTGGGAGGGGCGTTTTCCACTGATAACGCCATCGCAGCCAATGAGCGTTAGATTTGTAATCACTGTCAAGGAGCAGTTTTTTTTACCATTGGCTTCCAGGGGGAAGCTGTCGCTAGAGGGAGGGGGAGAGAGAGACCCGCGGTGAAGCGACACGGTGGGGAGTGGGGACGGTCCCGTGCCGAGCAGCAAAGCACCGCACCGAGCGGCCGCCCTCCTCCACACAACATGCTACGAGGTGAGGAGGTGCAAGTGCCGCACTTGTCGTGTATCCCAATAGAACTTGTTATGCCGTCTCGTCTCGCTGCACTCGGCTGCAGTCTTGCGGTGAGAGCCGTCTACTTGAGCGAATGACACCGTTCCAACTTATTTAATCCTGTTAAAGGTCCTACCAAGACATTCCAGTTTCTCCATGGCGTCTCCACAGCAGTCAAGAATTCAGTCGTATCTGGAGAAGAATAAAATTGGACCCTTGTTTGAGGTAAGTGCACACAAAGTGATAAGGCTAGATAAGTGTTTCGATAAGACGTGCTCGTTCAAACACGCATCGTGAGGCGTGACTCGTGAGGCAATTGGATTTTACTTTAGTTTTGGATTATCCAAATTACGCGCAACTCTGCATTGAGAACGGTTACATATCAACACCCCCCGCCACATAGTTGTTCCAGACATTTAATGTATGACGATATATTATCCTCCAATCAAACCAGCTATTTCATTACGCGGAGTTTCGTTGTGACTTCATCTTCAGAGGGGACTCTGAAATGTCCCGCTGCCCTGCCGTTTTACGTGGCTTACAGTAGAAAGGGTTGGCGTTTTAACCTCGGGAGTCGGATCAAACCGAACTGACTCTGAGAATGCACAGCAACGACGACTTCAGTTCAGCCACAAGTAAAATGGTCCTGATTTGGCTCTGTACTTGGACCGCTTTTTTTCCATTCCACACACCCAAATCCTCTCCGCCAAAATTAGCCGATACATACATTTTGACTGATGTTCCTCCTGATACTATGGATGGATGTAAATGGTTACATTATTGACATTACTCCAATGACCCTCACACAGGTTCACGGCTAATCGATTTAATTAAAGTAGTGACCTTTAGGTCAGACAACTTAATGAGCCATTTGACTCTGAATTTGTTTTTTACAAGTTTGCATGCATCTCAGAGGTTTATTTTAGTAGTATTTTAGGCTTATGCATATTATAGACTATTCTTGAGCTTAGCTTCACTGCAATAGTATGGGATAATTGACAATGGCTGTGCACTGTATAGGCTACTGTTTTTTCCACATAATCACAGACCAAGCAGGCTATAGGTTGCTGCTTATCTTACTGACTGACTGACTGACTGACTGTCTAGGGAGCTGTTCATCATGGTGTGTTCTCATCGTAGAATCCTAGCAACCAAGGGCATTACTTCTTTCCTTGTTTGCTATTGGATTTCATGTTGAAACAGACAAGACAGGTGTGTGCAGAATAGAGAAGGAGGGAGATGGATGGGTAGAACATTAAGCCGAAGCTGCTTGTTTGTTTTTGAGATCAGATCTATACAAAATCTTGAAGTTTTTAAATTGGACAGCATACAGGGATGAGGATGAAGGATGATGAGTCAGCAGGCATGGTTCAGTGAGGTCAGGTTAAGATGTGTGGGTGTGTCTGTGCATGTGTTTGTTTGTACACCGTAATAATGAATTATTGAATTTGCATGCACATCGTGTTTCAAAAGTGCTGATGAATCAAATCCTGGTGGTTTTACCTGGCCTTGTAGCTGTGGCACACACACACACTGTCTGCATGTTAAGCAGCTGTTGTGTGCTGTGCAAGGATTATAGCGAGGGCTGTTTCAGCACCGCGGACAGCGACTCATCGCTAACCGAGGAGTGAGCCAGTGGAGTATGTCAGAATCAATATTACATCATGTCGGGGCCACAGCACTCAGCAAGATGGAACTGAACACAACGTGGAAATTCTCAATGTGCCCCGTCTCTACGCTGTAAAATCCTGAGTGTTTAGTTTAACTTTCAGAGTGTAGAAATGGAGACAGTATACTTTCCTTTTTGTCTTTTTGCGTCTCTGCACCCATTTGTGTCGCTGTGCTGCCTCTCCAACTGCCTTCTCCTGTCTTCACATGATCTTGCTTGTTGCTCTCTGAAACTAGGAATATTTGAAGTGCTCAATAAAGAAGAGAAGAGGCCTGCTTTCATGTGGCTACTGAAGCACATTAAAGCAAATTACTTACGTGGCTTAAAGCTGGTGCATGTGGTGACAATCAAAAGAACCGCTGTCCAAAAGATAAATGAGCTTTTGTCACAGCGTGTAATCCATTTGTACAATGAGTGAATATAAATGATGAAGTAAATGTACAAGCTGTAGGCAGTGTCATTGAGTTGTAAATACACAAGATGGAGGCAGTGTCATCATACATAAGATGTAGGCAGTGTCATACACAAGATTTAGTCAGTGTCATACACAAGATTTAGGCAGTGTCATACACAAGATGTAGGCAGTGTCATTTACACAAGATGTACAGTAGGCAGTGTTATATACACAAGATGTAAGCAGTGTCACACACAAGATGTAGGGCAGGCAGTGTCATCATACAACAAGAAAGATATGCATTATTGCTGACAGACTTTTCTTGTAAATTGTAATAAATATTGTACAATGTTAGGGTTAGTCACATAGCTTTTCCATGTTCTGTATTACTATAAAGTATGCACCATTGCATTGTTCTTTACTGTAGTGAAGTGATACCCACTAGGAGCCTATGAAATGTCTCCAGGGGCTCCTTCCGTCCTCCTGATAAATGGGGTAGCTTGGTTTTCTTTGCTCTTAAAAAACTATTTGTTGGGGCACTCCATTGCAGAATTGATGCACCGGTTTATACAGTACGTTGAATCCTGAAGAGAGACCCCCAGGGCATATCGGTTGGATCAGTGGTTCTGGACAACTGGATATCTATATATGCCTATATGGACATAACGGTCGGCTAGGTGGTTCTGGACAACCACATATCCGAAGATTCCGAACTACTCGACATCGGTCACTACACTTCCTTGAGTCCTTGAATCAGATCTCCATATATGTCTATATATGGGCACTTCGGTTATGTGCATGTCAGTGACATGCCTATGTATACTGTACATGGGCGAATCAGGTTTGTTTATGGTTATGTCTGAGTGAGAGTGACGTTTATTAGCCAATTTTAATATAGGATAGGCCTCTCAAAGCGAATCATAGCTAATTGGTTTATTAAATGAGATGTGTGGCAATTTTTTTGTACGAGTAGTAGTAAAAACGATGTTTTGAAGAAAATGCTAAATGGTGAAAAATCTAATTTGGCAGAAATTAGTGTTGCCGTAGAGAGTTGTGTCATGAATCATGACCAAAGGAATCTAGGGATAAATACATTTTGATGTATGACCTATGTTTCAAGAGCTTTTTAGGATTGAGTGTCTTCCTTGTCCTATACTGGCAGCCTGCACTTAACGTTTGATGTGGATTGGCCCAGCAGTTTGCAAGATTAGCTCTGGACAGAAACAAGGGATAGACAGATCGAGATCAGGCCTCCTTGAGAACTGAAATGAGGTCAGCTTTGACAGGAAAATGTATGCAGTCAGTGGAGTCCCACTGACTGTATACACCGTACTACACCGTACATTGAAATGCCCCCTAGCAGTATGTACTGTAACCTTGAAATATGTATCCAAGGAGTTTATTTACAGTACTATGTACACAGAGAAACCCCTACTTATGTATGCAGAGGAAACCCTATAGCGTATAGTACAGTATGATTATGTATGCAGATTTTCTCTGAAGATGAATAATCCCACTGACTCTTTTATCATAAACCCAAGCCCAGGGCCTGGGCTGATGCATCCTAGTTAATTGATTGGCACCAACAACTCATTTAAAGCAATGCCAAAATGTATAATGGGAGATGGAATGGGGGAATTTCATCCACTGGTTGCACAGTAGTTTAGTTAAATGGTTCGTTGACAGGCCTGCAGTGATTCAACAAAGGAATGTTAAAACTCTATATGTGTGTAAGCATGATAACTGTACATGCTTGTACCCAGAAATAGCTAAATGAAGCGCAATGCATGCCATGTGTTTCCTATTCTTTGTTTCAAGAGCTGTCTACAGCACAATGCAGTTGACACATCCTCCCTCCACACACCCTATACAACTGTAGCAATAATTATGGCGCAGTTATACTCCACCACTTGCTCTTGTCTGCTAAAAACATGTAACCTGTTCCAATGTCTTATCAGTTACAATGCAGCATGCCTTTTCCTTTGGCAGTTCCATAAAGAATCCAGAAGAATATCATAGATGCATCTGCCAGCGCTTTTTTTATATACATCATATGAAAGGCTTTTATGAAAGGACATACCATATGCTATGCAGCATGTCTTCTCATTATTTTATTTTATATTTAATTTTTTGTTTCACCAGAGCATTTTGTATCTAGCTACTGGCTACTGACATCAGTTACTTTGTAATAGAGCAGGTTGGCAAAAAGGAGCAGCCATCATTCATCAGCATCATAATTCTTGCTGCTGTGATCTGTCAATCGCATGTTAGAGGACATGGTAAATGGTGCATTTATATAGCGCTTTTTATCCAAAGGGCTTTACAGAGATTGTGCATTACATTCACACACACATTCATACACCGATGACGGAGGAAACCATGCAAGGCACCAACCTGCTCACTGCGGGAGCAACTAGAGGTTCAGGGTCTTGCTCAAGGACTCTTCGACACTAACTCTGGGGGAGCCCGGGATCGAACTGGGAACGCTTCAGGAACCCTCTGTGTTCTATTTGACGGTTTCTCTACCCCTGAGCCACTGCCTCCCATGTTCTTTTGGAACAATGAACCTGTAGAGTGCTGTGTGTACATATATACCTGTAATGTAGGAACCAAAAAAGGACCCCTATTGATACTGTATGATATGCTTTTAAAAGGCTTGCTATGTTTGTATTTAAACTCATTTTTGAGCACCTTACCTGATTGAAGTTAACAGTATCCCTGTCGTCTAGCCTAGTTCCAGACCCTGAATCGCTAGCCACACCCCTTTAAATTTTTGTTTTGGCGATGAAGTGAAACGAAATGTCAATTCAGGCTGAGTGTCAGGCTACCTGTCGTCCCTATTGTGAGCAAATTATGTTCTGGAAATATCAAATCTACTTGCATTAACATCTCATTTAAATCAATGCCAAAATGTATAAAGGAATGGCTAGGTGGAGGAGGAGAGGTTGTTTCTTTCTTTGAGGGGGTCCTAGCAGTTGTAGAAGCAGACCATTTTTTTTACACTTAACAGTACATAAAAACATCAATATCATGCATTGCTCATATCTCAATGATTTTCACTGTGGTTTGTGGGAGTTTAGTTAACATTTTGGGGGTTGACATTATCTGCAATGAGCCAATAAAGGACTGGTCTATTAAAACTCTACATTGGACACTTTTCACAGATGGGAAATGGTAGCTGAAAGTAATAATAATGTTCATTCTTGGTATGTTTAATTTGAGTGATTCTGTGTGTGCAAACATCTATAATGAAACACAGCCATAATGAATGTTATAACCTTCAGCTACTGTTTACCCATCTGTGAAAAAGGTCCATAGCTGAACTGAACCTGAATTGGCAGTGCCGTGTTCTTTGTAATGGAGGAAGCATTGGTCTCATTGCTCTTTTTTTCATTTTTCCCCCTGCAGTGACATTCCACTTGGGAAAACCTATTCCAGCGAAAATTGGTTTCAACATACAATCACTACTACTGGTCTGGTGTTTTTTATGTTGATCAAGAGAGGTTCTTCATTGTATATCACCAGTACTTACGTATATCACCAGAGCCATAGTCAAAGTCATAGCTATCATCTCTATAAAACGCTAATTACCATAAATCCTCTTATAGAAACCTGGGCTTTTATTTGTCTCAAGAGTAGCGGGCACCAGGCTTTTATTGAAAGGAGGCTTGTTTAAGAAGGAAGGCCTATATATATTAAAAAAATATCAGAATGAACTAAGCAGTGCTCTTCCGAGCACAGGTCTCCACCAGGGCAGGCGTCCTGGTGCATGGTGCTCTAATAGGCCAAAGTAAAAAGGGTGGCATGTGTTCTTCGCCAATCTTAGACCTTTCATGGCAATCGGACACTGCATGCATGATTTAAGGCATTGTGTTTTGCTAAAGTGTATCTGCTGGTGGCGCTATAACAGGCCAATGTGAAAAGGGTAGCATTTGTTCCTTGACCTAGTGGGTCAGGGTGGGTCACGGTAATTGCAAGCTGCGTTGATGATTTGAGGCATTCTTTTCAAAAACTGAGCAATCCTGCAAATTTTGGAAGCCAATATTAGCCAATTAGGATGGAAAATTAAATATCAGACGGATCGGTCTTGATCACATAACTATAGAGATCGTGTGTACTGATTTGCATGATTGTTGGAGAAAATCTGATGGAGTAATAGCAAAGAATGTGTTTTACATAAGTTGTCCTCCTGGTGGCGCTGTAAAAGGCAAATGTGAAAAATGCAGGGCAAAGGTTTATCCTTAGCCCCTAGGGAGTGCGCATACAAAGTATTCCACTTATCGGTGGAGTTAAAGGTAAAAACACAAATTAGCCTGTTATAGCGGCACCATGAGGCTGATTTGAGAAATTTGAAGTGGCATTTCTTCCTCTGCCTAGTGGGAACGTGCTTGCCCAATTTCACCAAGATTGCACGCTGTGTTCAGGATTTGGGGCATTTTGTTCAAAACGGACCAATCTTACAAACTTTGAAAGCCAATCTCAGCCAATCAGGATGGAATATGGACAAAATCTGTAGGAGTACTGGCCAAAAGGTAGTTTTGCACAAATTGGCCTCCTGGTGGCGCTAGAACAGGCCCATGTAAAAAACTTGGGGCAGAGGTTCTGCATTGGCTCAGTTTGGCAGCGACCGGGCCAACGCCGCTGCAGTCCGCGCACACACACACGGACGGACGGACGGACGGACGGACGGACGGACGGAGGCGAAAACATAGTCTCTCCAGCCTTTCGGCTGGTGGAGACAATAAATCAACATTTTGTGTCAGTTTGAATCCAGTGCAAATGAACAGTGCAGTTAGAGGTGGACACTGGTCATTTCCCAGCTTCCAATAACAAAAAGATGTATTGGTATTTCCCACAATAACATTATTGCAGCTTGGGCTTACATGAAAACAAATGAACAGTGCAAATTAAGCAAATGTGACTTAATGCTGCCCTCAGAACACATTCTAATGACTACAAGTCACAACTGTGCAATTGCAAAGCATAACGACAGACAGACAGAAGGGAGATGGGAGGAGGGGGACACGAAAATATATCGTCCTATTGCCTCAATCACTCACAGGGTTGTGTTTGTCACGCATTAAATCTGGGGGTCCGTGGCGGTCCGCGGGGGTCCGCAACGGTCCACGGGGGTCCGCGACGGTCCACAGGGGGTCCGTGGGGTCCCTGGACCCCTGTAATCTATCTGAACATTGTGGCTACATCTCCTAGCAGCTAAGCGTCTATTCTCTGTGTTGTTGCTTGCTGTCATACAGTGCACACAGAAGTACTTTGAGGTCACTTGCAGGTCAGGAGTCAGGAGTCAGGACCGCTATCATAGTGAACATCGCCCTCTAGAGGCTAATATTTGAACCCGGCTTTTGGCTTTTTCATTGACAAACCTGGAAATTAAATGGGGCTAGGTTTTTAATTGAGTACAGGATATTATTTGAGTATTTATGGTATGACAATCTTGAATGTCATGTATCTTTCCTAGTATATCTGTGTTCCTAAGTACTGTATGGTGTAACAGTTAATCAAAATAGCAGAACAAGCTTATAACACGCCACTGTAAATAGGCTTATGTGCATAATCATCAGACTAATTTATTTTGTCAATTACAAAACAACTATTCAAATGTATTGTATATATTCAAATGTATTGTATATACTTCAGCTCATTAACCACACTATTTATTTAGATTAACCATACCATTTATTGCAATGATATTTAACATTATGCATTTAATTTGGAGGTGTAGCTCTGCTGGATATAACAGATTGTCTGCTCGAACATGAGACATAATCTGATATCATAGAGAGAGAGAGAGAGAGAGAGAGAGAGAGAGAAAATATGCCTAAAAGAACTGAATTTGAAATTGAATGTGAACTATGGGGTGGCAATTGCCATCCCCTGAGACCCCAAATGACGCACCTGAGCCCTACTGTTGTTGTGTTGTTGTAGTTGCCTAGCGTAGCAGAACTAAATGTCTGTGCTCCTGCAGCAAAGACACCTGTTTCATACAGCAGAAACCTCAGGGGAGCGGTTTATCCATCCACACTGGTATTGACAGCTTGTGTAGTGTTGCTAATCCGCTGTGCTTCTGCCTTCAGCCTGGTCCTGTGGAGAGGTCAGTCAGTCAGCCAGGAGTCACACTCCCACGGGCGCATGCATGTGCAAGCGCACATGCGCACGCACGCTCACGCACGCAGGCACGCTCACGCACGCACGCACACACACACACACACACACACACACACACACACACACACACACACACACACACACACACACACACACACACACAGAGTCGCTGTCTGAACTATGGATCCCCAGGGTGGGATTGAGTTTGAGCTCTGCTTGTTAGTGGCACACACCTACTGCCCAAAGGTTGACGCCAATTAACATCCCGAACAAAGTCAAATAAGACTCATTATACTCAACGGTCTTATAACAGGCAAAGGGAAGGGTCTCTGCAGATGCGCGACCGCAGTTTTCCCGGTGAACCTAAGCGCAGCGGTGGGGGGCGGGAGTGTGGGGAACACAGCGATGGAGAGGTTTATGCTTTATGTATTGAGAGGCACTCTTGATGATTTCGTAAGAGACTCGTCGCCAATTGCAAGATATTTAAAAGTTATTTGGTGCCATGATGATAACCTCTTCTTCCCACTAGACTAAGGATTTATATTGTCTGTGTTATTGTTTACAACCACAATTATTCACGTGTGGCAAGATCGCGGTTCCACTAGTTTTACTTTTAGGCTAGTGTAGGCTATTAGAAGCCTTTTCCAGAAGTTAATTTAGGCCATGGCTACACAGAGCTGGATATTTGTGAATCTAGACATTTTTTGGTGCTGTTGGGGCTTGTAGCCACACGAAGCTGGATATTTTGGCAGTGAATCTGGATATTTTTCAATCCAGATAAATAAGTGGAGACACTGAAAAATATCCGCTTCACTGGATCCGTGTAGTCATGATACCCGGATATTTCTGAAGACTGTGTGTGTGCTTGTTAGACCTAGATATCTTTGTCGTGTGGACCTAGATATTTTTCTATGTGGATATCTGAAAAACCGGGATATATGAAATATCCAGCTCCGTGTGGACCTAGACATTTTTCTATGTGGATATCTGAAAAACCTGGATATATGAAAAATCCAGCTCCGTGTAGCCATCGCCTATGTTTTCCATTTCCTTTATCCTCATCTAATCTTCTGCTAATTCGCCAGGTTTTAAGAACTAGAAGGCTTTTCAGAAGTTAATTGAATGTTTTCCATGTTCTCCTAAGCTCGCAACCCTCCTTGCCCATCGGCCCCCACCGTTGCGCTTAGGTTCACCGGGAAAACTGCGGTCGCTGCAGATGCACTAGAGATTTCTAGTGGGTCATCCTTCTATAAAATTAACAATCTTATCTTGCACACTGCCATTGCCTGATGTCATATGCAGAGACTCAGTGAGGAAGCTGTTCTTTTAAAATGTCCCCACATTTAGGCTGTTTATTGACATTTTCGCCACAGGCTATTGGGAAGGACTGTGGGTGCAAATGGGGGGATTAACGAACGGGAAAAGTACCAGCTAGGTTCATTCTTTGGCAGGTGTTTCCAATTGTCTAATTGTGCTCTCCACTTTATAGTAGCACCTTCGAGGCCAAACACAAAGTGCCAGAGACAGCGCCAGCAGAGAGAGAGAGAGAGAGCTGGCTCAACAGTGCTAAATGACTTTGTTTTAAATGCATGGCAAGCAGCAGCCCCAGCAAGGCTGTTGTAGTTCATGTACATGTGTGTGGTCAATACACGCTTTAATTACAAAGTGGTCTCATTATGTCTGCAAGAACATAATGTACTGCAACAACATAATGGCAATTTGTACAGCAGTAGGTGGGCAATCTATACTTGTATTTTTTATTCATTTTTAACCTTCAGGGGGGCAACAGGGTGTGCATGGGCTATAAATTCATGATTGTCAGGGATGTTTGCAAGGGACTAATGTGAATGTCTATTTTAGGACAATCCTAATCGTTATACTGTGAGTCCAGTTCCATATGTCCAAAAAGGAAGGTTCGTTCAAATTTTCTGGAGATGGCCCCCACAAAACTGTGAAAAGTGATGACTCTTCACTAAACCATTGTTTTATGGGGCTGTTTTTTGCCCAAGGAATGTTTTTTGTGCAAAACAAATGCCTGCAATGGATTCAGAATCAGTTCGACCCCTCACATGCTACAGTACTGTACTTAAAGCATATTTTTGGGGTGTATTTTTTCCTTTATAGTATAGTGTATAGTAAGTGAATGAGACCCAAACTTTCAGCAGCTGTCAGAAATTCCCCTTGGGATTTAGCAAATGGAATCATGGATTTTCTGATTTGTTATACTCTGAAGTTTTCCTAATCTCCAGTAAATTTGAACGAAATTACATATGGATCTCGAATGAGGGACATGCTGTGAACTTTAAGCTCAATCGAGAAGAGAATGTTTCAAAAAATGTGGGAAACCTTTTGATCAGTGTGTAAAACCTTGATGTTTGAGATCTAGAGAGACAGCAACACAGTTAAAGAAACACAAAAGTAGTTAATGAATTCATCCTTCAGCAACAAAAAAACATTATCTTAGATAACATTAACTGCACCGGAAACTACCCTTGTCTCCAAAAGGTTGGACTGCTTTCATCACTCCTCCCAAACGTTGCATGAATGTGCTTGTGTCTTATTTTTGAGGGCGCTTTGTCATTTCATGCCAACCTACCGGTATTTGGTTTATTATTGTTCAGTCACGCTGCTGCTGTTGTTGTTGCTCACTCTTGCCAGCCAGCCCCACTGAGTGAGGTCAGTGAATAAGGCTGTGAGAGCATGGTCTCAGCTATCCTTATCATCCAGAGAGACTGGTGATTATGCAGGGTCGCCATGACGATGACATGCGCGACCCTGTTAGGGAGGTGAGGCGGTGCTTACGGTAAATCAGAGATTTTGCGCTGCTCGATGCATGCATAGGAGCTAGGGCTTTCCACCTGTTATGTAAATGGTGACACAACAGCGGAATAAAATAGGCTTGGGAGTTGGGATTAATGCCCCTTTTGTCATAGTTTGCCAGACTTGCGTGAGAAGTGACAAATTGAACGTTGCATTGGCATGATGCCAGAACAGATCAATAAAATGGAATGATCATATCCCCATGGTGATTGTGAATGGCATTGGCACCCATTGTACATTTTACAGCTTGATGGGGATGAGGTAAGGTGTCACAATTCATATTGCAGATTCAACTCATTACATTCCAGCAATTTCCAGGCATTAGATGGTTTTTGATTAATCTATGTTGTGTCAGTTACTATGGCTGAAATGGAGGCCACAGTCAATTTCCCAATTGAATTTCGGACCCCTGGTTTTGTCCTTTACTCTGCAGAAGCCACCTCATCATTTAAATTCAATGATGTTCTCACCAGGTTTAATGTTTTGATATGACAGTCGAGAGCTGTGGGCATTTAGTTATGCTAGGATGAATGCAGTTCCCCCTTTAGGCACAGGTTGGAGTAATTACTACAAGACAGATGAACACTCACCCTGAGGCCAGGTTGGGCCTGTGGGAGTCCAGAATGGACAGTCGGCAAGAGAGAGCTGCAAGATCAGAACTAGAGGAGAAGGCAGGCACATATTCCCAGTGATGGCGAGCGAGCAAAGGAGACGTGTTGTTGGAACGGGTGAGGAAATGGGATGTGGAGCGAGAGAGAGAGACCGCAGAGGATGGTGTTAGAGTTAATAAAGTTACCATGGACCGACCTAGTGCAGGTAATTGATAGTGATTCCAATGGTGTCAAGCCAGGAGCAGACTGTTTGATATACACAAGCTTGACAGTCACACTGTTTGTTCATCACAGGACAGATGGATAAGTGTTTGTATCTGTGTGTGTGTGCTTGTGTGTGTGTCTGTGTGTGTGTGTGTGTGTGTGTGTGTGTGTGTGTGTGTGTGTGTGTGTGTGTGTGTGTGTGTGTGTGTGTGTGCGTGTGCGTGTGTGTGTGTGTGTTAGACAGGGTGCCAGTCTAGTGAGGTGACCATGCCCTCTGTCTCTCACACTCCTCCCCTCTTCCGCATGAACTCCTTTCGTCTGCCTGCTGATTCAAGGTCTGGATCTCCTCCAGTGATACCTCTCTCTCTCACACACTCTTTCTCTCTCTCTCTCTCTCTCTCTCTCTCTCTCTCTCTCTCTCTCTCTCTCCCCCCCTACTCATCCTCTGCTCATTACCTATATTGCACCATCATCTTCTCACGTATATCACTTACTGTATATACCGTACAAATGACATAGAACAGACACACTTAGAGATTTCACCTCAAATAACTCATTAGTCATTATGTGACTCACTATTCATTGACACATACTGTAATATAGCACAAGCAGTAAATCAATTCGGAGCCATTAGCCAGAGTTACTGAGGGCAGTGTCTAGGTTTTCCCTTTCTCCTTGTAACTTTTTTTATTCAAGGACATGATTTATGGAGAGATAGAAAAATGTGACAAATACAGGTTTGAGGGTTTAAAAAAAAAGCTGCAGTCTAGGTTTTATGTCCTATCCTAATGGAGAGTTACGCCTGGGACTTGAACCCGGATCTCCTGTGTGGGAGACCAAACATCTCCCACTCTCTCATCCAAGTGGGAATGGCCAGGGAAGGTAGGGGCTTATATTACTGTAAGAGCTTCAGGCAGGCTTACAACCTTTAATTGTCCTATCCAAGCCCCCAGAACCACGGTAGAACGTTGAAGCAGGCAGCAGCCTACTGGCCAAAGCTGGAACTGCAGGCGGGGTGAACACGCCATAGGGTTCAATGGACGTCGTTCGACATCCGTGACGTTTGTGACGTAAGACGTTCGTCGATGTAAAAAAAATTGGCACACAAAAGTGTGCCAACAATGCGCCTGGATTCAGCCACTTCCGGGTGCTTCAAACGCCACAGAGTAACTCGCATTGAAATGCGATGGGGCGGGTCGTCCGCCCTCTATTTATATCTCCCTATATGGAGCTGACTATCATCACCTAGATCTCCATATATGAAGATCACGACCCTGACCTCATCAAACCCTTGATAGCACACGTTACGTGTCTACGTTGTATACTGTACGCACGCACACACACACACACACACACACACACACACACACACACACACACACACACACACACACACACACACACACACACACACACACACACACACACACACACACAGAGAGAGATGAGGAGAGACATGCAGCGGAGATCGCCGGGAACAGGACTCGAACCCGCTCTGTCACGCTACATTAAAGTCCAGTACTTTTTGAAGAATTTCCCTTTTGACTTTGCATCAATGGAAGATAGATAGACATCACGTCTGGCAACCTTGTTCAGAGTCAGTGTTGTGTGCAGGCAGCTGAAGTCATTGTCTGCTCCCATCTAGACAGCCATAGCTCAGATCAGCCACCGTGAAACTGCAACTCATCACAGCTGTAGCATGAAGGCTCTCAGGGTGACAATAGAAAGACTGAGAGGGGAAAACGTATGTAGTTGTAACAACTACTGTATGTCTGCTTTACTTGCACCCTAGTATCACTATTCTGGGGAGGTGGGGGAACATTTGCTAAAAAATATCAGATCTACAAGCTTGTTTGAACGTTGTTTTGTATTGGCTATTTTTGGCAAAGATATTTTGTATAGCCCATTGGAATACGATCAACTAAGTGTAGGGTTTAAGTAGTCAAATGGCCTTTTGGCTTATTCTCCTACCTGATCTGATGTTGTCTGTTTTGCTTCCATTCCCTCCAACATCCTGACATGACCTTTAAAATGTACTATCCTGTCACATATTTGGACACATTATGCATGCTTCCTAGAGTTCTCAAATTCCCCGAACCCAACCCTACCCGACCAGACCCGACGTTTTCCCTCCCTCCATATTTCAGAATCCCTCCCTCTGTCCACTTTGAGAATTTGTCTAAGTTCAGAGTAAGCATGTGTATCTCAGGTTACAATTCTGGTTCAATGCTGCCAATCAGCAGTCACTGACCAGTCACAACCATAGCCATCACTAACTAGTTAGCAATCAGCAGCAGTCACAGCTTGCTAAAAGTAATTGTGTGTCAGCCTGCAGTAGTGCGGTGAATGTTGTGGAGACACAATTGTCAAATCCTTAACTTGACCAACTTTGATATATTCTATGATCAGTTAAAACCGTTGTGATGGTGACAAAGGAACCCAAAGTTGAACCTATGGTGAGGCAGACTGTTGGGAAATAAGACTGAGGCACTTAGGGCTCTATTTTCATCCATGTTATTTGCCTTTTTTTTTGTGCTATTTTGAAAACATTTTAAAATACTTCAAATAGCTGATCTACAAGCTCACAACGTGTCGATGTCGATCGTCTGGTTAAACTATTTTTAAATGTTTTTCAAAATAATAAAAAAGGCAAAGACATTTAGGGATAAGGGGTAAGGGATGGACGTAAAAATATAGCTGTCTGTCTTCAGGTGAAAAAATATATACCGATTTGTTTTACAGATGAGAAAGGCAACATCTGACGACGCGTTTTGACACTTGGGTGTTCAACAGGGTCTGAGTTGTGATGGTGATTTTTAGATTTCCACCTCCCTATGGTGATTGGTATGAATGTGAGATGTGAGTGGTTGTCATGGTTGTCAGCCTCTCCGCGGGGAGTCCTTCATAGCTGCAAGGCACACAGTTGTCTCTTGTCTGACAGCTTCTCTGTACCGTTAAGGCTAAAATCAGGGGTTGGCACCTCCTTTTGATCTACCAGCTGATCAAATTGGGCTACTGAGATGATAAAAAACAACCTTTATTAACCATTATTGTTTGATGCGCATAAAACTCCCCACATACATTACATTAGTGAGAATTTAAAAAACTTACCTTTATTATTCATTTTCAATTATTGTCTCATTCAAGTTTATTACTACATTATTGACTCATTCCAACAGTTATATTATTCAAATTACAGCAAACTATAATACGACAGAAAAGCAGCGGTTAGCAACGGTTTTCACTGTCTTGGCACCAGGTGATCACAGCAGCCTTTGAAAACGGCTAACAAGCTTTTCACTTGGACCCAATTTTAAGGGAGCGACTGATGCACCTAGTAATTCATATTCAGTGAGAGGAGAGCAGGCAGGCAGGGAGATCTGGCAGGACAACGACAAGCACGCTCACTCCCGTGAAACTGCCGTGTCTGTGCTCGTTTTACGCACACACACAGTTTTATGTGAAAAACATGTCTATTCACAGTACTTATTGAAGATATGCAAACAACATGCAAACAACACGCGTACACACACACACACACGCACGCACGCACGCACGCACGCACGCACGCACGCACGCACGCACGCACACACACACACACACACACACACACACACACACACACACACACACACACACACTATTCAAATGTCTTCATTACCATAGTAAGTGAAAGTGTCAGATACTCTATTACGATATCATGACTTATGTAATGTAGTATGAATAACGGCACGGTACATAAGGTAGGATTTGTCCCACTGAAGATACACTTGGATAGTGAAGGACATGCAGGTACTTTATTATGGTTATATAAGCTCATGATTCAGCTTTTGGCATCTGGGTATGGCATCTGTATAATTTGTATGCCAAGCCCAGCACACAAGCAGTCACCTGCTGTGCAACATACAAATACAGCCATATGCACTTGAACCATCTTTGATTACTATCTATTCTAAAGATGTACAGTGCATGCAATCTGTATTTTTAGCTCTAAGTCAGCTGTGTCCGTCCGTCTGTCCGTCCAACCGTCCGTCCTTCTGTCCGTCCGTCCGTCCGTCCGTCCCTCTATCCTTCCCGTGCGTCCACCACTTTGGTCCCACACACCTTATCTTGAAAACTAGGGGATGGTTTGCCATGGAATTTGGTATTTTAGTGAATGATTATTGTGAGGATTTTTTATCGCGATTCATTTAGTTCAGGAAGTGGGCAGTGGGAATTATCTGTGGCAGGGGATTGATGGATATGAGGATGTTCTAATTAAAGAGAATAACTCAGAGCAACTCATACTGTAGGAAAGTAACGTGGACTACTTAATCTTTGACTGGGATCTTAGTTAAAAATTCATTCATTTTAATCTGTGTGAACTGAACATGGAGCTAAACTCTTGTGAAGTTTGAACTTGCACGGCACTGCTAATAGGCAGATATCCGAATGAACTTGACTGATTTTAATGAGCACCTATTGACCAGAGGGGATGCTAACCAGGGTTTTAGACAATACTTTAGATACATACAGTATATATATTTTCTCGTTTTAACACATGCATACAAATCAAGGCTGCCAACCCTCCTGAATCCGGCACGAGTCTCCTGAATTTCGACCCCATCTCCTGCGGTGCTCCTGAATTGTATATCTAGTACTATGTTAAAAAGTTTCTGGGTGAGGACCTCCAGACCCCCCACTTGAGGGGTGGGGGGCACTGGGGGCACTGCATGCAATCAATATTCATTTAAGTAATGACTGGTTATTATTAAAGATGGGTCTTCCTCACTATTGCTTCAGTCAACAAATACATTTCTGTATGCCTACTTGCACACACACACACACACACACACACGCACGCACGCACGCACGCACGCACGCACGCACGCACGCACGCACGCACGCACGCACACACACACACACACACCCTTCCCTCAAAGATGTTTAAGACCTGGGATATTTAACAGGGCACTACTAGTTTGACTTCCTGAATGATCGACCAAATTACAGCCTTTGTTTATGAGCCTCCTGTTGCTAGGTTAGTTTAATTACCCTGGAGCTACTAAGCAGCAATTACAACTTTTACATCTCAGTCAGCGTCGTTAGTGGTTTATAATTATGAGACGCGTGCCACAGACTTCCACTGCAGATGTGTGAGGAGGTCTGTTTGAAATCCTAGCATGCTCTGTTCCAATGTGAGATTTTCTAACACTGCCAAATCATTTCCTACTGCACAGTACTGTAGGTCTTTTCACATACTGTATTGTATTTGGTGTGAGCTACCATAGAACAATAGACCAACTATACAAATACTTTATCAGTATTTTAACCATTTTCAACCTGGCATTCCTGTTTTTCCTTTTCACATATCTTTGAAAATCAATGAACGTGAAACAAGTTGAGGGTGAAAAAGTAGAGCGAGAGACTAGAAAAGCGCAGGTCAATTTGGAAAATGTAAAGGTCTGGCAAAAATAAAGAGTCACATGTAGCAGACCGCAACGGGGACTGCCCATAAGTCTTAAATGTCATCAGTCCTACATGTCATTAGTCCTACTTTGGTTAGGGTTAGGTTTAGGCATAGTTTTACTGACGTTAGGGTTAGGGTTTGGGTTAGGTTTAGGCATAGTTTTACTGAGGTTAGGGTTAGGTTTAGGCAAAGTATCATTCACCAGGTTAACATTCACCAGATTCCAGCTATCGAAATGTAGACCTTTTACCATTCCATTGTAACCATACCATACCCCATGTTGAACTGATTAGCTTTTTTTCTGCACCCACCCATCCACACGCAAGACACATAGACATAAAGCCTTCACACACACGCTCGCACGCACGCACGCACGCACGCACGCACGCACGCACGCACGCACGCACGCACGCACGCACGCACGCACGCACGCACGCACACACACACACACACACACACACACACACACACACACACACACACACACACACACACACACACACACACACACACACACACACACACACACGCACGCACGCACGCACACACACACACACACCCCTCTGCTGCCAAATGATTGTTTGTTGTCCACCAATAGCTATCCCCTCTGGCAGTGGCCATTCTGATGTCTGCTGAAGCTAATCTGCCAGTCCCATGCCATACCATATCCTGCCAAAACACACATACGCACGCACGCACGCGCACACACACACACACACACACACACACACACACACTCAACCCACTATGGTTCAAAGAACAACAGTAAAAACATGTTTCTCATTTCATGTCAATTTGTCTGCTGTTGAGAATTTGATGTCAGTTCATTTTGTTATTCATTTACAGTACATCACATGAACGCTAATACCTAGTAGTACAGTATAATACTGTAGCTCTAGCCTCTGACATGGCAACACGTGTAGAATATGATCGGGTATGATGACGTGATTGGCACATTGGATGCCGAACTCCCATCATGCATTTGACGATTCTTAAATTAGCATGCAGCGTGAGATATGCCCTCTGCCCTCAGCACCTGTTACTGTGTCTGCCTACCAGCCTGTGTTCCTTTTGTCTCCATCTCTCTCCCTGCACCAATCTCTCGCTCAGCTTTTTCTCTGCATTCTCCATCAGCTCTTCTCAAGTCACCTCCTCAATGAATATTAGCCTCTAAATTGTTCTGTGTACTTCTCGATTTAGCCACCCACTTTACTAGGGTTGACATCGCATGGACACATTTTACAGATTTGTGGATTGCATTTACTATAAAAACCTCCAGAAAGATCATGTGCCTGCGTCACAGTGCGTGACACCTCATCCCAGCTCAGCAGAAGGATATCGTTGACCTCTGCTGACATCACAATGAAGTTGCAAATTAATTCCCTCCTTGGTTGACATATTGACGTATGACGTCTATGACGTCTGACATCAGTCCCTTTTATGCCCATATTAGGAGATCCCTGATGTCATCAATATTAAGCCCATATCTGTGAATGCCCATATATGGACATAATGTATCAGTCTCATGTGGTCTATGACATCAAATATCTATGATGTCAGACATCAGTCATCTCCATTTTTGGGAAAATATGGACACATTTTTGCCACATTAACTTTTGTCCAATTTAAACAACCAACCAGGTCTGTGCATTTTTTTTGGTCAAAGTTGATCCCATGCCAAAGCGCCAGCACTCGCCAAGCAGTCTGCTGTCACCCAGGCGGATGCGTGCATCATGCACTCGCCCATGTGGGAACCTGTTGTAACCTGTTGCCAGAACCTCTGCCCCACATTGTTCACATGGGCCTGTTCTAGCGCCACCATACGGCTGATTTATGCAAAACAAATTTTTTGACAGTACTCCTACAGATTTTGTCCCAAGATCACACACATTAGTAGACAGTATCTCTACAGTCATGTGATCAACATGGATATGGCCGATTTTCCATATTCCACCCTGATTAGCTAAAATTGTCATCCAAAGTTTGCAGGATTGGTCAGTTTTGATTTTTTGAACAAAATGCCTCAAATCATGAACACAGAGAGTGTCCGTGAAATTTTGCACGCACATTGATTGATTGATTGATTGAAGAATTTATTAGAAGTTTGCAATAGAAAAAAGTACAGTTTCATGACAGTACAAATCACTGGTACAAGGTCAACTAAAAGGAGATCCTAGAAAGCCGAGGCTTATTTCCACAGGAACCACACTTTAAGTATCTCATATAACATTGAAAGACAGACGGATAGAACATAGTACTTTATCTAGGATAATATCAGTTTCAAAAGCATAACATCAAATACAAATTCCCACTAGGCAGAGGAAGAAATTCCACTTGAATTTTTTCAAATCAGCCTCTTGGTGGCGCTATAACAGGCCTATTTACCTTTAAATCCACAGATCAGTGGAAAACTTTGTATGCACAGTACACTCCCTAGAGCCCAATGAAAAATCTTTGCCCTGCATTTTTCACAACTGCTTTTTATATCGCCACCAGGAGGCCGACTTTTGCTAAACAAATTTTTTGGAACAAAATACCTCAAATCATGCATGTAGCGCCCGAATGCCGCGAAAGGCCTTGGAACCATTTTTACTTTGGCCTATTATAGTGCCACCAGGAGGCCACAAAAACCTACCTGACCTGGCGAAGACTTGTGCTCGGAATAGCACTGCTTCTAGTTATTCATATTAAGTCATCGTCTAATTCTTTGTAAGGTTTTATGATTAAATTAACTTATTCTATGCTTGTATTATTCTAATTAGCATCGTATAATAAGATGTAAAAGTAATGGTCGTTTTCACTACCTGGCACCCAGTGATCTCGCCCACCCCTGGTCTACAATGTTATGCAAGAGTAACGTTTACAGAGTTTATTGCAGGGGGCAAGGATAGGAGGATTGCAAGGGCAGGAGGGCGGGCAAGGCGGGCGGACAAACAAGTGGGGCGGGCAGGACGCCCAGGCTGAAGCCATGCCCAGACACTGAGAGAGACAGGAGAGAGAGAGAGAGAGAGAGAGAGAGAGAGAGAGAGAGAGAGAGAGGGAGAGAGAGGCTAGGTGGAAGCGGGGGGCATGACATACAAATCCTAGGACTATTAGTTGACAGCGCGACACATTGTGAGAGTGTAAATCGGCTATTTTCAGCATGCAACCAAGTGAAAAATATGTCATTATGAGGCCATCAAGGCTCAACAAAATACATTTTTGACAACAAAATCAAGCGACCCCTCCTCACAGCTAAAATGCAGCTAAATATAGCGCTTTTGTCTGTGGTATATTTAGCCGCATTTTAGCTGTGAGGAGGGGTCGCGAGATCTCCGAAGAGGGGCATCAATAACAGAAATCCACCAAACCAGGTAGGAACAATCATGATAAAAGGCAAATTAAGGGGGGCATATGTTTTAGCCTGGAATTGTCCTTTAAGGCATAAGAGCTGGTACTTAAGACGATCAAAATAGAGCCCTCAGTCGACTAAGACTAAAACTAAAACTTTTCAGATGATTAAATTGTGACTAAAACTAAATCAAAATGTCCTGACAAAATCAACACCGCTGCGTGGGCTCTGTGTGTGCTTTGTTCCTGTAGGAGTTGATGACCAAGCTGATAACGGAGACCCCAGACCAGCCCATTCCTTTTCTTATCGACCACCTGCAGACCAAACAGGTCAGCCCCACCAAGCTGCAGAGAACACTGTCGGGCTCCGCAGCACTGTGGGCACAGAGCTCCGCAGGTGGGTATCAGTGGAGGCTAAGCACACATGCATGCATGCACGCACATACTGTATGCACGTACTGTATGTACTGTACATACAGTATGCACACACACGTCACATACGTGCACACAAGCATGCGGGCACAGACACACATACACGCACTGTATGCACAGAATTCTGTATGCAGACGCACACACAAACACACATGCACACACACACTGTAGGCATGCATAAACGTATGTTTATTGTCATACCTCCAGACAAGGTCCCCCTATGGGATAACCAGCGCCATCTGGCGCTGCAACAGAGTAAAACTCATAAGCTCCCGTACGAGAAATATCATTTGTCGGTAGGGCTGTCAATCACAAACGAGGGCGCCGCCCCCGAGTGTATAAAAGCCCTGCGGGCTATCATAACTTCCTCTTCCGCACCTCTGCTTACCTGCAACTAGTGTCGCGAACTCAGCCATATAAGTATATTTTTCTGTAAAGTTTAGCCTAAGCGTTGACTAGGAAGTCGGCCACTGGCCTTTATAGATTATTCTCCTGTACGTTTCTACTTCTATTCTTACTTCGGTCTTTTTCTTCACTTTCGCTTTGAGTCTTTTACTTCTTCTCTGTACGTTCTGCCACGTGTCTCCCTGCCTTAGCTTAGCTTCGCTTAGCTTCGGTTAGCTCACGATGGCAGCTCGTCGACCTACAGTTAGCAGCCTGCTAGCTAGGGTACCGAAGAAGTGCGGCCTTCCCAGCTGCAAAGGCCTCATCGCCAATGAAGATACACATCCGTTCTGCATTGTCTGCATGGGGGTAGGACACGCCTTGGCCCTTGGCCTCTCTGTCCCCTCCGGCCCCGGCCACGGGGGTGAACTGTGCTGAATGCCTCCAGTACGATGTTCCAGCCCTCGAGGCACGATGCGAGATCGCTGCCGCAGGCTACGGCCTTCACACCACGGTCTCCGCCGGAACCCTCCCAGACACCTCTCCTCGTGTGCCGGACAGCGCTGTACGCCACAGCGCTGCTTCTCGCCACGTGGTTAGGCCTCCAGCGGCCTCGCCCTCAGCTAGCTTCGGTAGCCCCCGTTGCTAGCGGGTCTGCGGCCCCTGTTTCCACTGCTGTTTCTCCGACGGGCTCGACTGGTGCCGTGCCCAAGAAGAGAACATGCAAGACCGCCCACGTTGTTTCTCCGCCAGCTGCAACATGGACCGTCCCCCCCAAGGAATTCCACCCTCTAGTCGTCGGTGACATTCCTCTCTCCTTCTCCGTCCCCCAGCTACGGGCTATGCGGCCACCTAGCCCCGTCTCCTGGCATGCTAGCGACGGAGACGAACCGGAGCTAGAGGACTGCGACATGGAGGAGTTGGACACGGAGGGTGAGTACTCTTTCCCCTCCGGACAGGGCGGAGGCGCGGCCAGGGTGGTTCCTCATGCCGAGGCTTCCATCTCCGCCGCGTCCTCCCAAGCCCCTTCTGCCTCTCTCCCCCCTTCCATGCCGGCTGGGGCGAGAGGGGCAGCGGCGCAAGACCCAGACTCCATCCCCATGGACGAGCTCTCGGTGCTGGAACGCGCCACCATCCGTTGTGGCCTGGAGATGCCACTCGGAGACGCGCCACTCGGACCACGGGCTAGGATTCCTCTCCTTGGCCAGGATTTGGAGTCCTCTCCCCCGCTTCGGATGGAAAAGCTCCCACTAGTCCCAGGCTTTGCAGAGGCCCTGCATTCAACCTGGACTACACACAAGGACCCCCCCAAGCTCCCCTTCCTGGTCGATTACCGCGACGCAGAGAAGGCGGGAATCCCCTTGTGCCCTCCCATGGACAAGCTGATGGCCCAGTCCCTGGTAGGGAGCCTCAAGCCTAGCCATGAGCGGACCGGTCCTGGAGGCCGGCCTCCCCTCAATCTGGCCGTGGGTAAGAAGCCTCCTGGGTTTGCCATAGCCTTTGATGACAAGCAGTCTTCAAGGGTGAGGAACTCTTACAGATCGTCCGCGCTGGCAGCCAGGACGATGAACGCCACCCAGCTGCTGCTTTTCTCCACCAGGCGCCTCCTCAGCGAGATGCGGGAGGTGCCTGACGTATTGGTGGAGGAAATGGACAAGTCGCTGCGCATGCTGATGGACCTGAATGTCCACGCGATCGAGTGGCTTGGACATGGCATGGATTATTGCATCCAGGCGGAACGTGCCAGGTGGCTAGACAAGGTAAAGTGTCCTGGCAGTTCCGGAGAGGAGACCGAGAAGGTCCTGCAAGACCTCCCCGGCCACCCTACCTCCCTCATGGGCGGTGGACTGGAGCTTCTCCGCCAGGAGGTGGCGGATAAGAAGATCACTCTGGAGCTCCTGGGAGCCACGACGGACCCCCAGGTACCCAGAAAGGAAAAGAGACGGGGACGGAGCAAGGCCCCTGGTCAGGCTGACAGGGGGCGCTCTACCTCCAAACAGGGGAAACAGAACAATCCCCCTAGGACCCCCTCTTCTTCCTCCGCGGGACCCCCTCACACTGCAGTGGGGGCTCAAGCCCGCTCTCAATCCCGCCACCCTCCCAGGCACGGGATACCGGCCAGCTCCCACAAAGCCCGTGGGAAGCCGCCGCGAAAGTGACACTGGACTCTGGCGGGGTCCCCCTGAAATTTCAGGGGACCCCCCCTTGCAAGCGCAGACGTTTGGACAATACAAACAATTTTTCTCATGCCAAGAAATCAATGTTTATTCCTCCTCTGTGCTCTCCTCCAGTGCCTGTAATAAAAAGTGTGTTGATGAAACAATGCCTGTTTATTTCAAACCCACCTGCTTTACTACAGACGACCCCATTTTGCATGAATTTAACCAGTGTAGAGAAGTCCAGGCTGGAATTTCTTTCCACTCAGAAAATATCGCTTCCTCCAGTCATGCAGACAGGTTACAAGCAGAATATTTCTCTTTGCAAAATGTTCCCAGACAAGCTAATTCCTATTCACAGTGGTATAGTCTCTCTAGTGTGCAATACCCCTCTGTCTCCACCGAGCGGCACTGTTATGCCGACTCTAGTTCAGGACAGGAGTTTGGTCTTAGCGTCAGGGAAGAAGCCAACACATATCACCCAGGGTCGGCCTCGTCTTCCCGCAAGGAAGCATATAAAGGCCTTAGCACAGGTTATAAACGTAAATACAATTCCCCGAGCCGGGGATTATGTTACTTATGCGATGAACCCTGTCCCCCGGGCTCCACGTTGTGTGTCGCATGTATTATTAACAAGCGAGGCTTCTTGGAGGTCACGTGTTCGTCTCCCACCGGATACGGAAATAAGCGTACCGGAAACGGAAACGCTCTTTCCGCCGGTGACTCCGCGCCTTCCGGCCCGGCGTCTAGCGGATACGGATACGTGCCCGGATATGGAACCTTTCCCTCCCGGCCCAGTAGTTCCGCTCAGGCGGTACAACCCCAAGGCTTCTCCGTTGCTCAGCAACACGTTAGCACAGTGTGCAGAGCAATGGAAACGTTGCAATCCGAATCACTGGGTGTTTCGGACGGTGACGCGGGGTTACAGACTACAGTTCGCGAAAAAACCCTCCCTATCCAGCAAGGTTATTTATACTCGAGCCCGCGGCTTGAAGGCCGATGCCTTGAGGGAGGAGATGAGCTCACTATTGCGCAAGGGCGCTATAGTGGAGTTATCACGCGACCAGAGCCGTTTAAGCTTCTGGAGCCGTTATTTTCTGGTTCAGAAAAAAGGAGGGGGGCTGCGTCCGATTATGGACTTACGTGCTCTGAACAAGCACTTGAAAAAGTTCAAATTCAGGATGCTGACGTCAGAGTCACTGATGAAATCAGTGAGACAGGGGGATTTCCACTGTTCAGTGGATCTGAAGGCGCTTATCAGCACATCCTCATTTATCCCCCACACAGGAAGTTCCTGCGGTTCGCCTTCGAGGGGCGCCTGTACGAGTACACGGTCCTCCCTTTCGGTCTTTCTCTGAGCCCTCGGGTTTTCGTGAAAGTGACCGAGGCAGCCATTGCTCCACTGAGGCATCAGGGAGTCAGGCTGGCGAACTACATAGACGATTGGATGATTTCCGCCGCCTCCTGCTCAGAAGCGGCGCGCCATACCAATCTGGTGTTGTCACACCTGAAGGCCTTGGGTTTCAACGTCAACTTTGGCAAAAGCATGTTGTTACCCTCCCAGCAGATTTCCTTTATAGGAATATCTCTGGACTCGGCCACCATGTCCGCTCGCCTCTCCCCGGAGAGGGTGGACAGGTTTCTGGCTTGTCTCGGCTCCTTCCGACTGAACCAGGTGGTCAGGTACAAGGAGTGCATGAAGTTGACTGGGCTGATGGCTTCAGCTGTGCAACTTCTGCGTCTGGGCAGGTTTCATATGAGACCTTTCCAGCGGTGGTCACTGGCGCTCAGGATTCCTTCCCTGCAAGGGTACAGGAAGGTGACAGTCAGCCAGGTCTGCATGGACGCTCTGGTTCCATGGAGGGACCAGGCGTTGTTGACAAGTGGGGTCTCCATGGGCGAAGTGGTGTCACGCAAGGTGATCACCACAGACGCCAGCCGCTCGGGGTGGGGCGCCACCCACGAGGGGCGCTCAGCCAGGGGTCTTTGGACCCAGGCCATGTTGGAGTACCACATCAACTATCTGGAATTAATGGCGATCTACTTGGCGCTCAAGCATTTCGAACCATTTCTCCGGGGTTGCCATGTCCTGGTCAGGACGGACAACACGGCGGCCCTGTATTATCTCAACAAACAGGGCGGCCTCTCCTCGCGTACGCTGGATCAGCTGGCGCGCGAGATGACCCTCTGGTGCTTGCCTCGGTTGAGGTCCATCAGAGCCTCCCATGTCCCGGGCCTTCAGAACGGCGGCGCCGATCTGTTGTCCAGGGGGGAGCCTCGTTACGAGGATTGGTCTCTCCACCCTGCGGTGGTGAGGCAGATTTTCTCCAGGTTCGGTCGACCGCGAGTCGATCTCTTTGCCTCCCAGGAGAACGCGAAGTGTCCCCTTTACTTTTCAGTGAGGGGACCTTCTCCTCTGGGGATGGACGCGTTTGCTTACGAATGGCCACAAGGTCTTCTCTACGCGTTTCCACCCCTGGAACTGATTCTTCCCACTCTGGAGAGGATCAGATGTTCCAACCAGGAGGTTCTTCTGGTGACACCATCCAGGGGAGTGTGGAGGTCTCTGATCACCCCACTGCTCTCTCAACCCCCTTGGCGGCTTCCCTTGCTCAGGGATCTGCTGCGCCAGGCAGGGGACGAGATCTTCCATCCAGACCCACGGGGCCTAGACCTGTGGGTTTGGCCCGTGAGAGGGAGAACCTGCTTGCAGCAGGCTTCTCACCGATGGTTGTAGCCACTATTCAGAGTGCTAGAGCCCCCTCTACTAGGGCTGTGTATGATGGAAGGTGGAATGCCTTTTTGGACTGGTGTGAGCTACAGGAGCCACCTGTGGTGGCTCATATAGCTTCGGCCCAGAAGGTGTTAGATTTCCTGCAGGACCGCCTGGACCTTGGTCTGGCGTTCTCTACACTGAGGGGTTATTTAGCGGCTATTGATGCCTGCCACCTGGGGGTGGCAGGCAAAGGCCTTTCTAAAATCCCTGAGGTGGTCCAGTTCATGCATGGTGTGGACCATTTGAGACCTGTGACCAGAGCCTTGTTTCCTGTTTGGGATCTACAAGTGGTTCTTGAGGGCCTTTGCAAGGCACCCTTTGAACCGATTGGGAGGACCTCTTTGAAACATTTAAGTTTCAAAACAGCTCTTTTGCTTGCCTTGTCTACGGCTAAGCGTGTGAGCGACCTTCATGCGCTCTCTGTGAGCCCTGATTGTATGAGGTTTCTCAATAATGACTCCAAGGTTCTTCTTAAACCTCATTTGAGTTTTATTCCTAAGAACCGAGTGGTCCCGAAGGAACCTGTTGTTTTGACGGCTTTCCATCCTCCTCCGTTTGCATCAGAGGAGGATAGGCGTCTTCATTGTCTTTGTCCAGTTAGGGCCCTGAAGGCCTACTGTGATAGGACGGTGGACAGCAGGTCTACTTCTCAGCTTTTCGTGGTCATGAATGCCCGTCAACGGAAAGCGGTGTCCAAACCCACTCTGTCGAGATGGCTTGTGGATGCTATTAGGTTGGCTTACACCCGGTCTGGGTCTGAAGTGCCGGAAGCACTTAAGGCCCACAGTACTAGGGGTGTGTCTACCTCTTGGGCTTTGTCCAAAGGTGTCTCCATTGAGGAGATTTGTGCAGCGGCGAATTGGTCTTCGCCGTCCACCTTTGCGACCTACTATCACCTGGACGTTGCGCCTTCTGCTATGGCGCATAAGGTTCTGGGTGCTGCTGCCCTTCCTACTATGTAGTGGGGCGGCTCTCTCCCCTTCCTGAGATAGCATGCTGCTGTCTCTAGGATACGTGGGGGGACCCTGAGTTTTTCCCTTATATTATTGCAATTTTATAAGGTGGACCTGTGTCTGCCCTTAGTGCATAAGGCAGGCCTCGGTCTGTCAGGGTCTTTTTCTGTCTGAACACGCCCAGGCCCTGTGGGTCTGGGTCGGATCAGTCCTGAAAGGGGTCACGTCGGTTGACAGGACTTCCTTTCCGGGTGTGGTCGGTGTGCACGACAGTCTTGTCGGTTCATGACTTCTCGGGGAGTATATGAGTCCCATAGGGGGACCTTGTCTGGAGGTATGACAATAAACGTATAGGTTCCGAACGGAACCATGTTTATTTAATACCGGAGGACAAGGTCCCCCGAATAAAGCCCCTCGGTTCGCTAGTTGCGGGCGCAGAGGTGCGGCTTTAGAGGAAGTTATGATAGCCCGCAGGGCTTTTATACACTCGGGGGCGGCGCCCTCGTTTGTGATTGACAGCCCTACCGACAAATGATATTTCTCGTACGGGAGCTTATGAGTTTTACTCTGTTGCAGCGCCAGATGGCGCTGGTTATCCCATAGGGGGACCTTGTCCTCCGGTATTAAATAAACATGGTTCCGTTCGGAACCTATACGTTTTACAAAGGCATAACCACATTTTATTCATAAGTGGCAGATTTTCCTATAAAACATTGTTATTAAAGGCAGATAATTAAAGAGAGGAGGAAGGGCCTTTTGATTCAGGGTTAGGGTTAGGGTGAGGCTTTCAGCTTTCAGAAAGTAATCAAAAATACACAGGGAAGACACATTTGCACATCATAACCCCACCCAGTGGTCTATTAGAATAATGTTAGTCTCTCAAGAACAGCCTAACTGAGCTTGAGTTATTACTCAAGTGAAAAGAGCGACTGAACTTTTCCTTGACGATGGCTAGCCAGATTGGAGTAATGTTAACTTCATAGACACATACAAAACTATGGCACCACCTCTACAGTTGTCCTTGTCAATTAAGCAACCGTATTGTGTATTCCATTATTATTTTGATACAAAATAATACTGCCTGGATTATCCCCAACAGTTCATACTGTTGCACAGTACAAAATATACTGTATCACTGACAGGTTACCCTGGTATAAGCAGCATGCATGATCCACTCCAAGCCGCACTATTATTGGGAAAAAAGAAACTTTGCACTTTAGTTTTTTGGTTTGTTTGGAGGATTTAGCCTCCATGTTACGCGTTATCATTTTGATACAAAATAATATGTGGATTATTATCCCAACAGTACATACTGTTGCACAGTACAAAATATACTGTACGTGTTTGTGTATTCACCTCATTCACTCTGCTGCTGAAAGGAATACTGTGATTGCCTCATCCAGCAGAAAACAAAAACACCCGGAGGGAGTGCAGGAACAATGAGAAACCTTGGCAGATTCACCCTACGAAACCCAAGAAATCCAAGAGTGACCTGGCTGTCTCCAGCCTCTCTCCTCCTTCACCAGAGTCCAAGTCCTGTGAGTAGCTCTGAGTAGTTTCCTGTGAGTAGTATCTTTTGTCAACCATTAGTAAGTACCCACACTGTTGTATTTGTCTTTGGGAGTCTTAATTCAGGATACAATGCAAGTTAATGACATTTCTCTGATGGTTGTTTATCAATCATTGTATTAGAGACACTTGCCTGCTGAAATAAAAAACAATTATAACTATACCTACCTAGAAACCACTAGCTACCGTATAAGCTATATGCTGGTTTGGTCAAGGAGAAGAGAGAGAACAGGCGGATATTCTGACAGAGAGTCATAGACCACTTCAATAATTCAACATTGTGATCTGTCTTTGTGCCAACCTAGGTCTATTCCAGGCTGCGGTTAGAGCATTGCTTTCAATCATAAGGAAATGGCTGTGAGGATCAGGATGTGTGTGCGTGCGTGCGTGCGTGCGTGCGTGCGTGCGTGCGTGCGTGCGCGCGTGCGACGTGCGTGCTTTCAAGCACACTGATATGAAATAGAGATAGAGATAGAGATAAAGAGTGTGAGGGAGATACATGTAACACTTTAGAAAGAGACAAACTTTGTCGTACAAAGGTACTGCAATGGGGAACATCTTTGGACATTTTAATTTACTGCCCCACAGGAATGACAGATACGCAAACAGGACTTCTAAATCAAGTCACCTTAAGAATACATACTATACATTGGTTACATTCAATATTCAGCAGAAGAGAAAAAGGAAAGCAGATCTCATGAATTTGTGAAAGTTCTGAATGTTTTTACACTGATAATGATAGCAATAAGTGATGTTAGCCTGCCAGCAGGCACAATAAAATAAACCAAATATACAGTAATGTCACTTGTATGCCAATAACAAAAATGTACGAAGTTGGACTACTTGTCCCACTGTCTTTTACCAAACGTAAAAGTACTCATTGTGCAGAATGTCCCATTTAATGGTTTCAAAAGTATAAAAATCCATTGAAAATAGCAGATCAACAAGCAATGTGCTTGTTACAATATGTCGCATCGCAATGCATTGTGAGCTTGTAGATCGGCTATTTTCAAATGGCCAAAATACTGTATATAGCCTAGGGCTGAAGTGGTAATCTACAAAGTAACTAGTAAAGCATTCAAATAAATGTAGTGGACTAAAATACAATATTTGGATCTGAGATGTAGTGGAGTATTGGAAATTGGAAATAAAGTGCAAATATGTCAAAATTGTACACTACTATTAAGTAAATGTACTTAGATAGTTACTTTACACCAGTGGTTCTCAACCTGTGGGTCAAGGCACCCAGGGGGGTCCCCAAATTGTTTCGGGGGGTCCCCAGATGATTAACTTAATGTGCATTGTTTTCCCACTCAACAGTAAACAAACCAACATAAAGTTTAAGTGTATAGAGGGTATATGAAGTTCTGAACATTTGACAAATTAAACATTGGCCAAATTGTCAAATTGTGAAAATAGACGATCTACATGCTCACAACGCCTCGCGTTGCGAGGCGTTGTATGTAGATCTGCTATTTTCACAATAGAACTGTGTTATACAAAATGTAATGCCTCAACTATTAGTGCTCGTCAGGGTGGGGAGGTCCCCAGTTAAAATATGATTATTTTGGGGGTCACGGCCTGAAAAGGTTGAGAACCACTGCTTTACACCATTGCTGGCCAATACGGGAGGAAAATGCCCACCCTGCTCCTCTAAATTCACCTCTGATGATAACAGATCCCTCATCAGTACTTTGTGACCAGACAAATCTGTGTAGGCGTGTACAGTACAGCCCTGGGTTAATGTACCGTACCCTCGGTTGTTCCATCTGACTGATACAGTAATGGCTTGTCCTAAAGGGAATAGGGATCGGATCCTTAACGCTTAAGCTGAGCTATAAACACATGAGCGCGTAAGCTGCTGTGTAGATGCGGCAGCTCTACACACACACAGAGCCTCCCAGCCAGAGGGCTGCCTGGGAGGCTCTCCTAACCAGAGGTACTGTGAGAGTGTTCTCCAGCCTGCGTTTGGCAGAGATATTTGCTTTCTGTTTATGGCTGCTACTGTGCCAAGCAGCCTACTTTGGATAGAATGCAGCAGCAGCAGCAGCAGCAGCAATGCTCTCTGTCAAAACTGCAGGCTCCCTGAAGTAATTCTGAGGACCCCCTAGGGGTTCCTGTTGAAGGCTTATTAATATTGGCAATAGTAGTGTGTGTGTGTGTGTGTCCAGTAGCGAGATCATTTAGCGACCTACAACTGGGTTGCAACCTGGTCGGTAGTTTTCACCGACTGGGTTGTAGGTCGCTAAATGATCTCGCCCTCTCTCTGTGTGTGTGTGTGTGTGTGTGTGTGTGTGTGTGTGTGTGTGTGTGTGTGTGTGTGTGTGTGTGTGTGTGTGTGTGTGTGTGTGTGAGAGAGTGTGTGTGTGTGTGTGTGTGTGTGTGTGTGTGTGTGTGTGTGTGTGTGTGTGTGTGTGTGTGTGTGTGTGTGTGTGTGTGTGTGTGTGTGTGCACGCGGCGCTGCACGCGTGCGCATGCATCAGTACATGCATCAGAGCTGTGATTCTAAAGGTGCTGCTGCGTTTTTCGGGCAAAATATCGGGGTGAATTTCGGAGCGCGTGAATAAAAAAAATCAACCTCACGTTATGTCAGTCACGTTTGCACACTGCCGCCCGTTTCGCGCACCACTCGGTCCCTTGCTCTCACTATCTCTCTCTCTCT
Source organism: Nannobrachium achirus (assembly GCF_963921795.1). Lineage (NCBI taxonomy): Eukaryota > Metazoa > Chordata > Actinopteri > Myctophiformes > Myctophidae > Nannobrachium > Nannobrachium achirus. The sequence goes on along the minus strand of NC_137828.1, from coordinate 33,932,806 downwards.
CCTTGCCCTGAAAAACGCATTTCGCAACGGAAAACGCAGCAGTGTGCAACTGGTGGCTTCATACTGTAGATGGATTTGACGTTATGAGTGTTTGGTAAATTATTATTATTTTTATTACAATTTATATTTACTATTATTAGGCAGTTCATGGTAATGTATATTTTCATACAAACCATAAATCAAACTATCAAACTATAATTTGGCAGGCTCCCTGAAGTAATTCTGAGGACCCCCTAGGGGTTCCTGTTGAAGGCTTATTAATATTGGCAATAGTAGTGTGTGAGTGTGTGTCCAGTAGGAGCGAGATCATTTAGCGACCTACAACTGGGTTGCAACCTGGTCGGTAGTTTTCACCGACTGGGTTGTAGGTCGCTAAATGATCTCGCCCTCTCTCTGTGTGTGTGTGTGTGTGTGTGTGTGGTGTGTGGTGTGTGTGTGTGTGTGTGTGTGTGTGTGTGTGTGTGTGTGTGTGTGTGTGTGTGTGTGTGTGTGTGTGTGTGTGTGTCTAAACATTTTGCACTAACCCTAACCCTAACCCTTTACACATTCCTGTGTCAAACCTTCCATGTTTCATCTCAGAAAATCCAGAAATATTTGCACATCTCTCTGCTAATACACCAGATGTTGTTGTTGTCAATGAAGGAGACAAATCAATTTCCATTCTTGAAATGGGCTGTACCTTTGATTCTAGTTTAGAGGAAGCCTTTATGACCAAAGTCATTAAATACCAGCCGCTCCTACAAACCATCACAGAGCTAGGCTATAGGTGCAATCTATTGGTGTTCATCTTTGGCAGCCTTGGACATGTACATACTAAGGTTGGTTGTAAGAGGCTTCCAACAACTTGGGATGCCAAAAAAAGCAGCTGTTCTGTGCAATCTCTTCTACTATCGGTAGTCGCCAAATATGGCGAAGGCGTTGTTACATGTACCCTTGAATGGTGTGTGGTTATTGGATATTGGTCCAGGATTTACTGACTGTACATTATTTACAGCACCTTGTAATATTTGTGTCCTTGTACTGTATCTCTTATGTGGACATAAATAAATGATTGAAATGTGTGTGTGTGTGCGTGCGTGCGTGCGTGCGTGCGTGCGCGTGCACGCGTGCGTGCGTGCGTGCGTGCGTGTATCCAGTAAATTAATTTGGCATATGGTTGCCCGCCAGCGTTGTTATATGTTTTATTCAAACGCATCGATGTTGCAGCAGCTTAAGGACATTAGCTATGGATGCCGACATGGAAGCAAAATAAGTATCTCTGTTCCTATAGGAGATTCTTCCTCTTGCCCTCTCCCTCTATAAATAATATCTGTGTTCCTCCCATTCATGAATTAAACATCATGTGGAGACTGAAGGATGCTGCTTGCCAGAGGATGAGAGGAGAGTGGTGACGCAGGATGTGGGTCATTTTCCTACTCCAGCTTGACCTATTTTGAAAAGTTAATCAAACACAATGATAGACATCCATCCGCTGGCCCCTGGCCCCTATCCACTCAACCCATCCACTCACATTAACTTACAGCACTCTGCAAGCATGCTGTCACTGCACTCCTCTCCACACTGCAGTGCTGTTTGGACAAACAGGGACAACATGCCTTTGCGGTATAGGCTGTTTGCGAATCATATCATATTGATTGATTTTCCAGTTCAATCAGATAACTCACGATTAGAATGAACCAATATAGAATGAACCAATATAGAATTAATGAACCAATATATTTTATTATTGTAACATTTATTATTGTAACATGTGAATGCAAGTGTATATGTAATATTTAATCTTGGCGTTCAGGCTCTGCTACTTTGTTCAGCACAATTAGAAAACCATCATTAACCATTAAGAGCAGGGAGATCTATATATAAATATATATATAATAACAACCCCCCCATGGGGAACAGAACTAATGGCAGAGCCCAATGGTGGTGCTGGGGTGGTGGTGGGAGCAAACAAAGCCTCACAACCAGAGGCATACTCAGAGGAACGCAGGATATGCACAGGCTCAGGTGACCTTAAATACCCGCCAAATTGGTCAGCTGATTGCCACGTCAGCGAATGACGTGTGGGTCTTGCTCAATACTGAACACACCCACATAGGGCAGCACAGTGTGAACTTCTAATCTTTAAGTGTATCTGCCTGAACTCACCTCGCAAGCTACGTATAATTTATTTATTTTCACCCAAACGCTTGATCCGAACTCTGTTCCGATTCAGATAATGGTCACTCTGCCAGGGGAATATCTAAACGAGGTGACTCTGTGGTAGCGGGCAGGAACGTCACTGACATTATGCTTTTTTCCTTTTTTTTGTATTGACCGGGGTCCAGTGCCACGATCGATTGAGTACCCGTCCTGGGAGTGGAGGGAGAGCAAGGACTTTGATGAGCTCAACCACATCCTGCAAGAGAGCAAGAAGCTAGGCAAAGCTCTGGAGAACCTGTCTCGCAGTGAGTGTGGTGTGCAGAGCAGCACGGCCCGTGTTTTCATTCAGTACACCTTACTATCCAATACCCAGTGCAATGCTTAATTATTAATACACTGTAACATATACAGTACTAAAGCACTAAATTGTAGTCTCCAAATCCTAGACCTTTCTGTAAATACCACTGTAAATCCTGGTAAGAAAGCGGATCTAGTACCTAATCTAACGAGCTTACCGCTAAGCTCCAAAGAATCCTCAGCTGAGCTTTTGTACAGTATAGTAACATATCGTCGTTGTCAGGTGGAAACCTTGTATGTCCAAGACCGTTCGTTTTTGTATCGTTTTAAAAATGATCTAAACTAGTGAAAATAGACGATCTACAAGCACACAACGTGTGCTTGTAGATCGGCTATTTTCACTAGTTTTATGCAATAGTCTTGTGTGATGAAGCAGGGCTTTACTTTACGGAAAAACATACAAATTTGAAACCTGGAGATACGAGGTTTCTGCCCGACAGTGACGATATAATAGTGTGCGGCAAGAAAGATGTATTTCTCTGTGCTTTAAATCCTTCTCTCTCCCTCCCTCCTTCCTCCAGGCATCGCCATCACTGATGACCTCGACCAGGTAGATTTGAACTGCACATGGTGTCCTTCAGTTTAATGTATGGTTCTGTCATGTATCACTCAACAGCATCACTCATACTCCCAACAGTAATCTCTTGGACACCTCTGGTCGGCTGTTCGTGGGTAATTAATATTATGTTGTGGTTTGTGTGGACTACTGTCACTATGTCAAATATTGTGGTCCACAACATTTTTGTAGTAACATTGCAAGCATTAATTCATAACACATCACGCCTGGTATCAGTAATTCTGCTGGTGTGAGATAAATTACAGACACTGCGGTATTCTTTTGCCTCTGTGTTTGGCACTTCCCAAATCTCGCTGCTCACAGTATCTGTCAACCAATCACGGGAGCTGTCAAAATACTCCTAATTAGTTTCTACCAGTACTGTATGTCCAAGCATACTAGGCTACTGTAACAACTAAAGACAGAGGACCAGATAGAAAGTTAGACCGACCAAGAAATCGTCTTCTTCAAGTCTGTGTTAATCTCTGATGTCGTTCTGCCAGTATCAAGGAACAGGCCACAGCTGATGGGACAGGTACTGCTAGGTCTTCAGATCTGCACCGTTGGCACATTCCAGTAGGTGGGACATCAAGAAATAAAACACGTGAACATTCTGTTGAAAGCGAGAGCAGAGGCGTTGTTAACATTTGAGGACAGACGCCCAGCTAGCTATACCTTGATGACATCACACCGGTGTACTTTACAATACAAACCCCAAAATCAATCCTCCAGTCCTAGGCAACACAGAATAGGGGAACTATTTTTTGTATTTCCACACAACTCCTCTAAGGTATATTAACGACATGTTCAATATTGAAAATGGGTGTAAGTAGGTGGGTCAAAACATGGGTAATCGGTGGTCTAGGTCAGAAATAGGGATTGCAAACAGAATAGAGTGGTACAGAAGCTGTTCTTGGGTTAGAGACGTCTGCTACATTTTTGTACATTTTGACAGGAACTCAGCTCATTGCACTGCCTCCTTTCTCTCCTGTTGGGATGGAGACTGAATACTAAACACTGTCTCCCATCCTGCATTGAGAATTGAATTTGCTACCGTCCTGAATTTAGTTAAAGAGAAGCATCCTGTACCTTTCCCTATGAGCGTGGTTGAACATGTGTGCTGTACGGATGGTACAGGGGTGCCTCTGGCTTTGCCGTGTTCTGTTCAGGGGAGGGAAGCCGGGGGTGGGATGACAATCTTAGTCAATGCACCAGCGACCAGTGGTGGATTAATACATAAATGCATTGAGCATATTATAGCTCTGCTATTTTCACTTTTATTTATATAATAATGTATCTCTGTATTATGTTGCTTATAATTCAGGTTTCAAACTCGTGTCAAACATTCAGTCATCAAGACAAAAGTTTGTACAATTGTTGTACTTCATCTACACCAGGGGTGTCAAACTCATTTTGGGTTGAGGGCCACATTGGTCAAAAGGTGACTTGAGCTGGGCCGCAGCCAGTGCACGAGCACACACATCCAGCTAAGTGCCATTAAGTGTGCATATATATATATATATATATATATATATATATATATATATATATATATATATATATAAAATAAACATAATTATGTGTGTATACCGTATAAACATATGCATATGTACACACACACACACACACACACACACACACACACACACACACACACACACACACACACACACACACACACACACACACACACACACACACACACACACACACACACACACACACACACACACACAGAGACACAGTGAACATTTTCAAACAATTTTCCAAACTATTACACTCAGTGAGAATGGCTGTTATACCAGCATTGTTTTTCAGTCTGTTGGCAGTCAGTTCTATAACTACAGTACTTATGAACAATAGCTAATGTATGCAATTTGAAGTGAAAGAGATTACCTTTTTAACATCCCAACATTCCAGCATTTACATAAACAGTTTCTGTTAGCTAATGGGTGGCTATCTGTAGTTATGGTTGCTAATGTGTGGCTATTCTTCTGAGGTTTCAGCTATGATCACCTGAGACTCCAGTTTCAGCTTGTATAGTTACACTTGTATTATGCAGGCCTACTTTGCTTGGCCAATAAAATCACATTTTATTAATAATCTGAATGGTAGTGTATGTTACAATATAACAATTGAGATGATTGTGTTTAGTTTTCCTGCTCTTCTATTGAGACAATTAGATTGTGTCAAAGGTGTTTACACACACACGCACGCACGCACGCACGCACGCACGCACACACACACACACACACACACACACACACACACACACACACACACACACACACACACACACACACACACATATACATAAGATTTGTAAAGTTATACGTATATAGTGCTCAGTGTGAGTAGGCCTTTACACATTGTATTTCAGTAACTGACTCACTACTGTAGCTACTTTAATTATAGACACTGAAAACAAACAATGCATTTTTAAGGAGCCCAATTAAAACATTGAAAGTAGAACAACTAAATTTGAAGTTATACATATTCTTTTCTACTATTAACGCATTCACTGCTTTTTCAAAATGGCTGCCAAGTACCAGGATGCCTCAGTCTCCATAGACTTCCATGTAATTCATAGTGCACGGATCATGCATGCCCATGCCTAGATCATGCACCATGTGTGTGCACGCTGTTCACAGCTTTCAAACAAAAAAATCCGCTTGGAAATCCGTTCAGGCATTCATGAGATAGAAGCCATTATGTTTTCTTCAAATGTGGTGTGGTATGGGGGTTAAACATGCAATTTCGCGATTGCGATCATGCCTACTACATTTTTGGAGGTCCAAAAAATATTTTTGAAAAAAAATTTTTTTTAAGATGGCCGCCGGGGGTCCGTCGCAGGCCGCATTGGACCTCTTCGCGGGCCGCAAAATGCCCGCGAAATGGCAGTTTGACACCCCTGATCTACACACAACATGGTTTCTAATATTCTAATTAGGCTTCATTTGTGACCTCTTAGTTTAGCCATGAATTGAATGCCATGACCATGAATTGAACTTCTGACGTCCTATTTCCCAGATAGCCCCTCTACCCGTTCAGCTACAGCAGCCCTGTTTAAGTCTGCTGATAAGCATCAAGTTTTGCCCCCTGTCATGATGCACCATGCCCTTGTTTCACTAGGACATAGTGTAACAATACTGAACTGTCAAAATGCCATTTTATGTTGTCTTTAACAAGTGGACATGCATTCATTAATAAGCTCACAACGTGTGGCGATGCTAAAAGTTGTGAGCTTGTGTGTGGCAATTTAAATTAAACCTGCATAAGACAAGGCTTGTCTTTTGATTATACAATATTCATTCGGTCTGTGGTTTTAAAATGCCTATCTGATTGCTATAGCGCCACTCTTTAGTCAATGGTTGAGAGTTTCATTTCTCGGTAGTCCCTTTACTCATTTCATGTCCTTCTACCATACTGCAGAGTTCTGTGAAAACCGACTGTGTAGAAGAAGAAGAAAACGAACTAACTAACAAATACAAAGGGGTGCCTACGCTTTGGAAGCTTTATAAGGGAAAGAGGTTGAGTAATCTTGTTTTTTAAATTATTTCTTTACCTACAGTATGCTCCTCCCAAGAGCAGAGGCAATTATTGTCATTGTGAAGATGAGACAGATTGTAGTCTTTGCTGGAACTCCATTCACAGTTGTGAGTGTTTTATTCTATGTTCTCAGGGCATTGGATTCGAAAGTGATGGTTATTGAATTGCATAGAGATAAGATTCACTCCAAACCAACAACCCCCTTTCTTAGCTCTGTCTTGATGTCACTCTATCTGTCACCGTTTGTCGGCCTGTCTTACTTATCTTCTTATCTGTCTGTTCTCTCTCTTTGTTTGGCTCTCTTCTTGCTATCCGTCTTCTCCCCCCTCCCTACCCCCTCTTTCCCTCTCCCCTGCACTCCCGCTTGTAGAATTTGGGGGGCTATAACTCAGTGCTGCGCCCGCGCGTGGTGGGAGAATGGGTTGGCCGCGAGGAGGATGACCCAGACCCCTTGGCTGCAGAGATGCTGCAGCCGCCTGTCCCTCGAGCCAAGACTGAAGTGCGGGGGAGTGGAGGCAGCAGCCCTGCTGGGAGGTAAGTGGTGCAGAGCTATTAAATAGTTATCACATACACATGGAACCACCAAATGTGCGTGTGTGTGTGTGTGTGCGCACACGCTCGTGTTTAGATGTGTGTTAAATTAAATCCAAGCAGAAGAGCAGGACCTATTCAGTACATAATGCTGACAGTGTTTAAAATGTAGCTGAATGCATATTGTATGTACATATTATACAGTATAGTAGGCCTACGTGCATGAGCTTAACCGCACAATACCTTGGGCATTTGGCAACCTCTCTTGGTTGCTTTGAAATGAAGACACAGAACTCTAACTGGAGCTCCACCTGCTTGAGGAATGCCCATCTGAATCATATTTGTCATCGGCTCCCATACTGTTTTCACAGAATTTCCAGACTACTTAATAAAGCCAACCTCAGTCCAGTCAGTGTTCTCAATGCTAAAAGATTATTGAAGGAAGGGGATCTGCGTCCTGATCTGAGATGTTATATCATTGCTCGCTATCTCTCAGGAACTTTGAAACTTTGTGGTCACAAAACTACAGGTGTCCAAAAGGCCCAAACCTACTCCAAGCTCCTCATGAACTTCCTGTGAACTTCCTTGTGTGTGTGTGTGTGTGTGTGTGTGTGTGTGTGTGTGTGTGTGTGTGTGTGCGTGTGCGTGCGTGCGCGTGTGTGTTTGTTCATGTGTATGTGCGGTATGTACGTGTATGCGTGTGTGCACGTGTGTCCATAGAATTGCTGCTGCTGATGCAGCTAATTCTAGGAGGATGGGATTGAAAGCATAAATCTCAGGCCTGAGCCAACATCCACAGAGGCTTAATCTTGTTAGGTTAGTCTATGGGTGGATTATGAGGAGAAATTACATACAGTAGTAAGGAGCTGAGCTGAGAGATAGGGAAATGCGTGGGCATTTTGTGCGTTCGCGTGCGTGCGTGCGTGCGTACGAGCGATTGGTTGGTTGGATGGTGCTGTACGTGTCTCAGATCACAGTTGTTCCTCTGATTAAGCAGGGGAGTTCTTGGCTCGTTTGAAAAAATAATTTATATCATCTTAATTGCATTTCCTGGCTATTGAATCCCACTGCAGAGTGTGATAGAGTATCAAACTCGACCGCATCAAACTCAAACAACAGAATACTTGAGGCTCAAGTTGAATACTTGAGCCTCGTTATGTTATTAAAAGACATTTTAAAGTTAAAATGTAGTATCTTGTGGAAGTAGTTAGTCACAAAAATATGAGAATAAATAATGAATAAAATAAATTAATCACGCACAGAAAATCTTTTTTCAAGATTTCTTTTCTATTTTATTGATTAATCAAGTAAAGAAAGAAGTTATGCAAAGCTTAAAACAAACTCTCCAAAGATTTTGGTTCCTGTTCCTCTTCTCGGCAAATAAAAAAAGCTGAAAAAATAAACGAATTGAGTCTAAACTGAAATAGAAAATAATTTGTGTTACATTTGTTGACTTAGAACTATGACAAATTCATCAACAAATAAAAACTAGCCTATAATGTAAGGGAGGGACTAGTGGAGATCCAGTAGAACTAAGACATTTCATCCTTGATTGTGTGCAGGTGTCACACTCCTATATTAGCCGATCTGCAAGCTGAGCTTGTAGATCTACTATTCTTGGCCTTTGGCCGTCTGGCCTAGTGGAGACCTGGTTCAGACTGATTCTCGTTCTTTTTTCCTTCAGTAGAGACTGTCACTTTAGCACAAGAAAAGACATGAATAGCATTCATGCATAGGCTCTTTGAAAGTGTCATTATAAGAAAATATCACAGTTTCTCTTCTGATCTGAATCAAAACATGAATTATAATGTACTCCCTTAACAAGCACCAGGCATTGCTTTTCTATTTAGTTTGAGAACTGCAATATAAAAACTGAAAACTTAAAAAGTATTTCAACCCTGGGGAGATGTGTGCCAGCTTCATGAATGGAGAATACTGTATGCTGGCCCACTGAGAAGAGATTTCAAAATGAACAAAGCTCTGGCCGCATTTTTCCTGCCCATATTGATGGATCATGTCAGCATAGAAACTCAGCTGGAGAGGAATGAAGGCTAACAGTATCTGTTCGACTTATGACCCTCCTCCATTATCTATAACCAGCTCTCATTCAGATACCATCATATTAAAACTCCTCCACCCTCCCTCTAATCCACACCCCCCAGCGACCAAGATATGGAAATCAATTTTCCTAGTATTGGCCGGGGTGATGCAGATGTCAGCTGCCACGACTTATTTCTTTATTTAATGCATGTGTGGGACACGGGCATCGTTTTAGTACTTTTTCCTCCTTATGCTCCAGGCACAGAGAGATATACTGTAAGACAGAGAGGTATAACACAGAGAGATATACTGTAACACAGAGAGGTATAACACAGAGAGATATAACACAGAGAGATATACTGTAACACAGTGCCACCTGAGAAATGAACAAATGCAGAGCATGTGACAAAGCGCAAATTGAAAGTAGCTCATTTCTCTCAAGTATTGATTTTCATTACGGTTTAAGACATTGAGACCAGAGAGGCTGTGTCACTTTAGGAGAGACATGTCATGCACCAAGTTAAACTCATTATGGAAAATTCCCCATTATATATCATCAGACCTTTGGCTAATTGTACACGTACAGGCTTGATTAATCTCTGTTTCAAATATTGGTAATAAGTTTAATGACCAGCAGGGAGAAAACTGTAGCAAAATATTACATTCACACATTGTATTCACATTTAATATTGGTTCAAGCTATGTGTGAGTTGCCTAACTGAACTATATCTAACTATTACTGTGGATGTGGAAATATTAGCATATGGCTGCACAGTATACAAACACAAACAAGTTGAAGGCATTTGCCATACTCTGGCAGATTGGTGCTTTACAGTCTGTTTTAAACTGCATTGGGCAGCGCAAGTATTTTGTATTTGTATTTAATTATTAGCACATAGTTGAAATACAAGAAACAATACATGACATATTGTGCAGGAGAAGTTAAGAAGCCTAGAGGCTTATGAAGAACTTCCCCTAATTTATAAAATCAGACATAAGTATACATATAATGAAAAATAAAAATAAAGCATTATACAATAATACGTTCAATATTAAATATAGTTTGCATACAATAAAGTACATACAGTACATGCAGTCCTGTGTGCAACCATAGCCTCTAACCCGGATATAGTACATCAGTGATTTAAAGATCCTAAAAACACCTCAATTCCCCATACCGTGTGTATTTCGTGGACTTAATTTTCCTACTTTACATACGAGCTTGTTTTTGATCATTCACCCCCTGCTGATTAACAACGCCCGGGGTTGTATTTAAACCCCCCCTCCGCCCCCCCCTCCCCCCATGTCCTGCTTATCAAACCTCTCTATCTATTCTAAGCATCATCCTGTCCTACATGCACAAGCTTCCTTTTACCTATCTCTGAATAATAAGTAGTGCAGATGGTTGGAGGTTTGGAACCGTGCACGTAGCTAAGTGGCTTGGTGCTCTGCTCATGACAGCACTTAACCTTTCTTATCTCCTTACCACCCATAATTTACAGGACAGTACACAGGTACTGCACCTGCGTGGGTCCTCAAATGATTGCATGCTTTGTCATTTTTGTCTAACAACCGAGGAATGGCTGCCAAATGGATGTTATGTTGCTAGGCACGCTCATTGAAAGAGGAAGTGTGTGTGGACACTTTGTACATAGCCTGCTAAGAAAAAGCCTGAGAGATGCGGACAGGAGGGGAACATAATATTCTCATAGGGAAGGAGCTGCTATTGTGAAAAGAGTGCTATTTCAGCTGGCCCACTGCCTTTTGGCTCCAAACATACCACTGTGGATTAGAAGAGTCTCACAAGCCAGTCATTGTCAACATATTCCAGATGTGAATCCTTTATGGTATCGCAACTGGGAAATGTTTAATAAGAACATACATTAACATTAGGCTGCATAATTGAGCGCAAAGGGATATTCTGTATCGGCCACATCTGACACATTGTTAGCATATACATTTCTAGATAAGAAGCCATGATACGTGATCTAGCTGTGTATGAGGTTGGAAAAATCCTTGACTGTACAATTCCTGTTTTTATTTTTTTTATTTTAATGTTTTTATTAAAAGGGATGTTTAAACTTCCCTTCAACCTTACATCCATGAGAATATCTCCATAAATGTGTCTTGATATATTGATCCTTAACTCATGCTCACTATAATGGAGGAATTCTGCCAATTCTCATGTCTTTCAAAGGCAGGCTGTGGATAGTTTGAAAAATGATCTGCCTGTGAAGTCATACACAGGAATTTATTTTCAGAACTAGATTTGTTTAATTTTTTTACTG